>NW_028249050.1:0-26568 GCF_964263255.1 Lissotriton vulgaris | reverse complement strand
TCAGAATGTCATTTGGATCGGGCCTCATGTTGAATAACCACTTTTTAAACCCTCACAGTGACCAAAATTGCCATTTTTACAGAGTTTTGCTTACTCAAAATCTTCAATTTTGACCAATTTCAGGCAAAGAAATGACTTTAAACACACTTATTTTAGTTGAAAAAGTAATAACTCACATCCAACCGTCATTTAAAGTCAAAAGATTAAATGTTAAAATTTCATCAATATTGACCATTTTTTCAATGTTCGACTGGTCCGGGGTCATCGTTTTTCATCAGAAAATGGATTTTTTGGACTCTTCCAAAAATGATTCAAAATGTCATTTGGATCGGGCCTCATGTTGAATAACCACTTTTTAAACCCTCACAGTGACCAAAATTGCCATTTTTACAGAGTTTTGCTTACTCAAAATCTACAAATTTGACCAATTTCAGGCACAGAAATGACTTTAAACACACTTATTTTAGTTGAAAAAGTAATAATTCATATCCAACCGTCATTTAAAGTCAAAAGATTAAATGTTAAAATTTCATCAATATTGACCATTTTTTCAACGTTCGACTGGTCCGGGTCATCGTTTTTCATCAGAAAATTGATTTTTTGGACTCTACCAAAAATGATTCAAAATGTCATTTGGATCAGGCCTCATGTTGAATAACCACTTTTTAAACCCTCACAGTGACCAAAATTGCCATTTTTACAGAGATTTGCTTACTCAAAATCTTCGAATTTTTACCAATTTCAGGCACAGAAATGACTTTAAACACACTAATTTTAGTTGAAAAATTAATAACTCACATCCAACCGTCATTTAAAGTCAAAAGATTAAATGTTAAAATTTCATCAATATTGACCATTTTTTCAACGTTCGACTGGTCCGGGGTCATTGTTTTTCATCAGAAAATGGATTTTTTGGACTCTTCCAAAAATGATTCAAAATGTCATTTGGATCGGGCCTCATGTTGAATAACCACTTTTTAAACCCTCAAAGTGACCAAAATTGCCATTTTTACAGAGATTTGCTTACTCAAAATCTTCGAATTTTTACCAATTTCAGGCACAGAAATGACTTTAAACACACTAATTTTAGTTGAAAAATTAATAACTCACATCCAACCGTCATTTAAAGTCAAAAGATTAAATGTTAAAATTTCATCAATATTGACCATTTTTTCAACGTTCGACTGGTCCGGGGTCATCGTTTTTCATCAGAAAATGGATTTTTTGGACTCTTCCAAAAATGATTCAAAATGTCATTTGGATCGGGCCTCATGTTGAATAACCACTTTTTAAACCCTCACAGTGACCAAAATTGCCATTTTTACAGAGTTTTGCTTACTCAAAATCTTCAATTTTGACCAATTTCAGGCACAGAAATGACTTTAAACACACTTATTTTAGTTGAAAAAGTAATAACTCACATCCAACCGTCATTTAAAGTCAAAAGATTAAATGTTAAAATGTCATCAATATTGACCATTTTTTCAATGTTCGACTGGTCCGGGGTCATCGTTTTTCATCAGAAAATGGATTTTTTGGACTCTTCCAAAAATGATTCAAATTGTCATTTGGATCGGGCCTCATGTTGAATAACCACTTTTTAAACCCTCAAAGTGACCAAAATTGCCATTTTTACAGAGTTTTGCTTACTCAAAAGCTTCAAATTTTGACCAATTTCAGGCACAGAAATGACTTTAAACACACTTATTTTAGTTGAAAAAGTAATAATTCATATCCAACCGTCATTTAAAGTCAAAAGATTAAATGTTAAAATTTCAGCAATATTGACCATTTTTTCAACGTTCGACTGGTCCGGGGTCATCGTTTTTCATCCGAAAATTGATTTTTTGCACTCTACCAAAAATGATTCAGAATGTCATTTGGATCGGGCCTCATGTTGAATAACCACTTTTTAAACCCTCACAGTGACCAAAATTGCCATTTTTACAGAGTTTTGCTTACTCAAAATCTTCAATTTTGACCAATTTCAGGCACAGAAATGACTTTAAACACACTTATTTTAGTTGAAAAAGTAATAACTCACATCCAACCGTCATTTAAAGTCAAAAGATTAAATGTTAAAATTTCATCAATATTGACCATTTTTTCAATGTTCGACTGGTCCGGGGTCATCGTTTTTCATCAGAAAATGGATTTTTTGGACTCTTCCAAAAATGATTCAAAATGTCATTTGGATCGGGCCTCATGTTGAATAACCACTTTTTAAACCCTCACAGTGACCAAAATTGCCATTTTTACAGAGTTTTGCTTACTCAAAAGCTTCAAATTTTGACCAATTTCAGGCACAGAAATGACTTTAAACACACTTATTTTAGTTGAAAAAGTAATAACTCACATCCAACCGTCATTTAAAGTCAAAAGATTAAATGTTAAAATTTCATCAATATTGACCATTTTTTCAACGTTCGACTGGTCCGGGGTCATCGTTTTTCATCAGAAAATTGATTTTTTGCACTCTACCAAAAATGATTCAGAATGTCATTTGGATCGGGCCTCATGTTGAATAACCACTTTATAAACCCTCACAGTGACCAAAATTGCCATTTTTACAGAGTTTTGCTTACTCAAAAGCTTCAAATTTTGACCAATTTCAGGCACAGAAATGACTTTAAACACACTTATTTTAGTTGAAAAAGTAATAACTCACATCCAACTGTCATTTAAAGTCAAAAGATTAAATGTTAAAATTTCATCAATATTGACCATTTTTTCAACGTTCGACTGGTCCGGGGTCATCGTTTTTCATCAGAAAATTGATTTTTTGCACTCTACCAAAAATGATTCAGAATGTCATTTGGATCGGGCCTCATGTTGAATAACCACTTTTTAAACCCTCACAGTGACCAAAATTGCCATTTTTACAGAGTTTTGCTTACTCAAAATCTTCAATTTTGACCAATTTCAGGCAAAGAAATGACTTTAAACACACTTATTTTAGTTGAAAAAGTAATAACTCACATCCAACCGTCATTTAAAGTCAAAAGATTAAATGTTAAAATTTCATCAATATTGACCATTTTTTCAATGTTCGACTGGTCCGGGGTCATCGTTTTTCATCAGAAAATGGATTTTTTGGACTCTTCCAAAAATGATTCAAAATGTCATTTGGATCGGGCCTCATGTTGAATAACCACTTTTTAAACCCTCACAGTGACCAAAATTGCCATTTTTACAGAGTTTTGCTTACTCAAAATCTACAAATTTGACCAATTTCAGGCACAGAAATGACTTTAAACACACTTATTTTAGTTGAAAAAGTAATAATTCATATCCAACCGTCATTTAAAGTCAAAAGATTAAATGTTAAAATTTCATCAATATTGACCATTTTTTCAACGTTCGACTGGTCCGGGTCATCGTTTTTCATCAGAAAATTGATTTTTTGGACTCTACCAAAAATGATTCAAAATGTCATTTGGATCAGGCCTCATGTTGAATAACCACTTTTTAAACCCTCACAGTGACCAAAATTGCCATTTTTACAGAGATTTGCTTACTCAAAATCTTCGAATTTTTACCAATTTCAGGCACAGAAATGACTTTAAACACACTAATTTTAGTTGAAAAATTAATAACTCACATCCAACCGTCATTTAAAGTCAAAAGATTAAATGTTAAAATTTCATCAATATTGACCATTTTTTCAACGTTCGACTGGTCCGGGGTCATTGTTTTTCATCAGAAAATGGATTTTTTGGACTCTTCCAAAAATGATTCAAAATGTCATTTGGATCGGGCCTCATGTTGAATAACCACTTTTTAAACCCTCACAGTGACCAAAATTGCCATTTTTACAGAGTTTTGCTTACTCATAAGCTTCAAATTTGACCAATTTCAGGCACAGAAATGACTTTAAACACACTTATTTTAGTTGAAAAAGTAATAATTCATATCCAACCGTCATTTACAGTCAAAAGATTAAATGTTAAAATTTCATCAATATTGACCATTTTTTCAACGTTCGACTGGTCCGGGGTCATCGTTTTTCATCAGAAAATTGATTTTTTGGACTCTACCAAAAATGATTCAAAATGTCATTTGGATCGGGCCTCATGTTGAATAACCACTTTTTAAACCCTCACAGTGACCAAAATTGCCATTTTTACAGAGTTTTGCTTACTCAAAATCTTCAATTTTGACCAATTTCAGGCACAGAAATGACTTTAAACACACTTATTTTAGTTGAAAAAGTAATAACTCACATCCAACCGTCATTTAAAGTCAAAAGATTAAATGTTAAAATTTCATCAATATTGACCATTTTTTCAATGTTCGACTGGTCCGGGGTCATCGTTTTTCATCAGAAAATGGATTTTTTGGACTCTTCCAAAAATGATTCAAAATGTCATTTGGATCGGGCCTCATGTTGAATAACCACTTTTTAAACCCTCACAGTGACCAAAATTGCCATTTTTACAGAGTTTTGCTTACTCAAAAGCTTCAAATTTTGACCAATTTCAGGCACAGAAATGACTTTAAACACACTTATTTTAGTTGAAAAAGTAATAACTCACATCCAACCGTCATTTAAAGTCAAAAGATTAAATGTTAAAGTTTCAGCAATATTGACCATTTTTTCAACGTTCGACTGGTCCGGGGTCATCGTTTTTCATCAGAAAATTGATTTTTTGCACTCTACCAAAAATGATTCAAAATGTCATTTGGATCGGGCCTCATGTTGAATAACCACTTTTTAAACCCTCACAGTGACCAAAATTGCCATTTTTACAGAGTTTTGCTTACTCAAAATCTTCAATTTTGACCAATTTCAGGCACAGAAATGACTTTAAACACACTTATTTTAGTTGAAAAAGTAATAACTCAAATCCAACCGTCATTTAAAGTCAAAAGATTAAATGTTAAAATTTCATCAATATTGACCATTTTTTCAACGTTCGACTGGTCCGGGGTCATCGTTTTTCATCAGAAAATGGATTTTTTGGACTCTTCCAAAAATGATTCAAAATGTCATTTGGATCGGGCCTCATGTTGAATAACCACTTTTTAAACCCTCACAGTGACCAAAATTGCAATTTTTACAGAGTTTTGCTTACTCAAAAGCTTCAAATTTTGACCAATTTCAGGCACAGAAATGACTTTAAACACACTTATTTTAGTTGAAAAAGTAATAACTCACATCCAACCGTCATTTAAAGTCAAAAGATTAAATGTTAAAATTTCATCAATATTGACCATTTTTTCAATGTTCGACTGGTCCGGGGTCCTCGTTTTTCATCAGAAAATGGATTTTTTGGACTCTTCCAAAAATGATTCAAAATGTCATTTGGATCGGGCCTCATGTTGAATAACCACTTTTTAAACCCTCACAGTGACCAAAATTGCCATTTTTACAGAGTTTTGCTTACTCAAAATCTTCAAATTTGACCAATTTCAGGCACAGAAATGACTTTAAACACACTTATTTTAGTTGAAAAAGTAATAATTCATATCCAACCGTCATTTAAAGTCAAAAGATTAAATGTTAAAATTTCATCAATATTGACCATTTTTTCAACGTTCGACTGGTCCGGGTCATCGTTTTTCATCAGAAAATTGATTTTTTGGACTCTACCAAAAATGATTCAAAATGTCATTTGGATCAGGCCTCATGTTGAATAACCACTTTTTAAACCCTCACAGTGACCAAAATTGCCATTTTTACAGAGATTTGCTTACTCAAAATCTTCAAATTTTTACCAATTTCAGGCACAGAAATTACTTCAAACACACTAATTTTAGTTGAAAAATTAATAACTCACATCCAACCGTCATTTAAAGTCAAAAGATTAAATGTTAAAATTTCATCAATATTGACCATTTTTTCAACGTTCGACTGGTCCGGGGTCATCGTTTTTCATCAGAAAATGGATTTTTTGGACTCTTCCAAAAATGATTCAAAATGTCATTTGGATCGGGCCTCATGTTGAATAACCACTTTTTAAACCCTCACAGTGACCAAAATTGCCATTTTTACAGAGTTTTGCTTACTCAAAAGCTTCAAATTTTGACCAATTTCAGGCACAGAAATGACTTTAAACACACTTATTTTAGTTGAAAAAGTAATAACTCACATCCAACCGTCATTTAAAGTCAAAAGATTAAATGTTAAAATTTCATCAATATTGACCATTTTTTCAACGTTCGACTGGTCCGGGGTCATCGTTTTTCATCAGAAAATTGATTTTTTGCACTCTACCAAAAATGATTCAGAATGTCATTTGGATCGGGCCTCATGTTGAATAACCACTTTTTAAACCCTCACAGTGACCAAAATTGCCATTTTTACAGAGTTTTGCTTACTCAAAATCTTCAATTTTGACCAATTTCAGGCAAAGAAATGACTTTAAACACACTTATTTTAGTTGAAAAAGTAATAACTCACATCCAACCGTCATTTAAAGTCAAAAGATTAAATGTTAAAATTTCATCAATATTGACCATTTTTTCAATGTTCGACTGGTCCGGGGTCATCGTTTTTCATCAGAAAATGGATTTTTTGGACTCTTCCAAAAATGATTCAAAATGTCATTTGGATCGGGCCTCATGTTGAATAACCACTTTTTAAACCCCCACAGTGACCAAAATTGCCATTTTTACAGAGTTTTGCTTACTCAAAATCTTCAAATTTGACCAATTTCAGGCACAGAAATGACTTTAAACACACTTATTTTAGTTGAAAAAGTAATAATTCATATCCAACCGTCATTTAAAGTCAAAAGATTAAATGTTAAAATTTCATCAATATTGACCATTTTTTCAACGTTCGACTGGTCCGGGTCATCGTTTTTCATCAGAAAATTGATTTTTTGGACTCTACCAAAAATGATTCAAAATGTCATTTGGATCAGGCCTCATGTTGAATAACCACTTTTTAAACCCTCACAGTGACCAAAATTGCTATTTTTACAGAGATTTGCTTACTCAAAATCTTCGAATTTTTACCAATTTCAGGCACAGAAATGACTTTAAACACACTAATTTTAGTTGAAAAATTAATAACTCACATCCAACCGTCATTTAAAGTCAAAAGATTAAATGTTAAAATTTCATCAATATTGACCATTTTTTCAACGTACGACTGGTCCGGGGTCATCGTTTTTCATCAGAAAATGGATTTTTTGGACTCTTCCAAAAATGATTCAAAATGTCATTTGGATCGGGCCTCATGTTGAATAACCACTTTTTAAACCCTCACAGTGACCAAAATTGCCATTTTTACAGAGTTTTGCTTACTCAAAAGCTTCAAATTTTGACCAATTTCAGACACAGAAATGACTTTAAACACACTTATTTTAGTTGAAAAAGTAATAACTCACATCCAACCGTCATTTAAAGTCAAAAGATTAAATGTTAAAATTTCATCAATATTGACCATTTTTTCAACGTTCGACTGGTCCGGGGTCATCGTTTTTCATCAGAAAATTGATTTTTTGCACTCTACCAAAAATGATTCAGAATGTCATTTGGATCGGGCCTCATGTTGAATAACCACTTTTTAAACCCTCACAGTGACCAAAATTGCCATTTTTACAGAGTTTTGCTTACTCAAAATCTTCAATTTTGACCAATTTCAGGCACAGAAATGACTTTAAACACACTTATTTTAGTTGAAAAAGTAATAACTCAAATCCAACCGTCATTTAAAGTCAAAAGATTAAATGTTAAAATTTCATCAATATTGACCATTTTTTCAACGTTCGACTGGTCCGGGGTCATCGTTTTTCATCAGAAAATGGATTTTTTGGACTCTTCCAAAAATGATTCAAAATGTCATTTGGATCGGGCCTCATGTTGAATAACCACTTTTTAAACCCTCACAGTGACCAAAATTGCAATTTTTACAGAGTTTTGCTTACTCAAAAGCTTCAAATTTTGACCAATTTCAGGCACAGAAATGACTTTAAACACACTTATTTTAGTTGAAAAAGTAATAACTCACATCCAACCGTCATTTAAAGTCAAAAGATTAAATGTTAAAATTTCATCAATATTGACCATTTTTTCAATGTTCGACTGGTCCGGGGTCCTCGTTTTTCATCAGAAAATGGATTTTTTGGACTCTTCCAAAAATGATTCAAAATGTCATTTGGATCGGGCCTCATGTTGAATAACCACTTTTTAAACCCTCACAGTGACCAAAATTGCCATTTTTACAGAGTTTTGCTTACTCAAAATCTTCAAATTTGACCAATTTCAGGCACAGAAATGACTTTAAACACACTTATTTTAGTTGAAAAAGTAATAATTCATATCCAACCGTCATTTAAAGTCAAAAGATTAAATGTTAAAATTTCATCAATATTGACCATTTTTTCAACGTTCGACTGGTCCGGGTCATCGTTTTTCATCAGAAAATTGATTTTTTGGACTCTACCAAAAATGATTCAAAATGTCATTTGGATCAGGCCTCATGTTGAATAACCACTTTTTAAACCCTCACAGTGACCAAAATTGCCATTTTTACAGAGATTTGCTTACTCAAAATCTTCAAATTTTTACCAATTTCAGGCACAGAAATTACTTCAAACACACTAATTTTAGTTGAAAAATTAATAACTCACATCCAACCGTCATTTAAAGTCAAAAGATTAAATGTTAAAATTTCATCAATATTGACCATTTTTTCAACGTTCGACTGGTCCGGGGTCATCGTTTTTCATCAGAAAATGGATTTTTTGGACTCTTCCAAAAATGATTCAAAATGTCATTTGGATCGGGCCTCATGTTGAATAACCACTTTTTAAACCCTCACAGTGACCAAAATTGCCATTTTTACAGAGTTTTGCTTACTCAAAAGCTTCAAATTTTGACCAATTTCAGGCACAGAAATGACTTTAAACACACTTATTTTAGTTGAAAAAGTAATAACTCACATCCAACCGTCATTTAAAGTCAAAAGATTAAATGTTAAAATTTCATCAATATTGACCATTTTTTCAACGTTCGACTGGTCCGGGGTCATCGTTTTTCATCAGAAAATTGATTTTTTGCACTCTACCAAAAATGATTCAGAATGTCATTTGGATCGGGCCTCATGTTGAATAACCACTTTTTAAACCCTCACAGTGACCAAAATTGCCATTTTTACAGAGTTTTGCTTACTCAAAATCTTCAATTTTGACCAATTTCAGGCAAAGAAATGACTTTAAACACACTTATTTTAGTTGAAAAAGTAATAACTCACATCCAACCGTCATTTAAAGTCAAAAGATTAAATGTTAAAATTTCATCAATATTGACCATTTTTTCAATGTTCGACTGGTCCGGGGTCATCGTTTTTCATCAGAAAATGGATTTTTTGGACTCTTCCAAAAATGATTCAAAATGTCATTTGGATCGGGCCTCATGTTGAATAACCACTTTTTAAACCCCCACAGTGACCAAAATTGCCATTTTTACAGAGTTTTGCTTACTCAAAATCTTCAAATTTGACCAATTTCAGGCACAGAAATGACTTTAAACACACTTATTTTAGTTGAAAAAGTAATAATTCATATCCAACCGTCATTTAAAGTCAAAAGATTAAATGTTAAAATTTCATCAATATTGACCATTTTTTCAACGTTCGACTGGTCCGGGTCATCGTTTTTCATCAGAAAATTGATTTTTTGGACTCTACCAAAAATGATTCAAAATGTCATTTGGATCAGGCCTCATGTTGAATAACCACTTTTTAAACCCTCACAGTGACCAAAATTGCCATTTTTACAGAGATTTGCTTACTCAAAATCTTCGAATTTTTACCAATTTCAGGCACAGAAATGACTTTAAACACACTAATTTTAGTTGAAAAATTAATAACTCACATCCAACCGTCATTTAAAGTCAAAAGATTAAATGTTAAAATTTCATCAATATTGACCATTTTTTCAACGTACGACTGGTCCGGGGTCATCGTTTTTCATCAGAAAATGGATTTTTTGGACTCTTCCAAAAATGATTCAAAATGTCATTTGGATCGGGCCTCATGTTGAATAACCACTTTTTAAACCCTCACAGTGACCAAAATTGCCATTTTTACAGAGTTTTGCTTACTCATAAGCTTCAAATTTGACCAATTTCAGGCACAGAAATGACTTTAAACACACTTATTTTAGTTGAAAAAGTAATAATTCATATCCAACCGTCATTTAAAGTCAAAAGATTAAATGTTAAAATTTCATCAATATTGACCATTTTTTCAACGTTCGACTGGTCCGGGGTCATCGTTTTTCATCAGAAAATTGATTTTTTGGACTCTACCAAAAATGATTCAAAATGTCATTTGGATCGGGCCTCATGTTGAATAACCCCTTTTTAAACCCTCACAGTGACCAAAATTGCCATTTTTACAGAGTTTTGCTTACTCAAAATCTTCAATTTTGACCAATTTCAGGCACAGAAATGACTTTAAACACACTTATTTTAGTTGAAAAAGTAATAACTCACATCCAACCGTCATTTAAAGTCAAAAGATTAAATGTTAAAATTTCATCAATATTGACCATTTTTTCAATGTTCGACTGGTCCGGGGTCATCGTTTTTCATCAGAAAATGGATTTTTTGGACTCTTCCAAAAATGATTCAAATTGTCATTTGGATCGGGCCTCATGTTGAATAACCACTTTTTAAACCCTCAAAGTGACCAAAATTGCCATTTTTACAGAGTTTTGCTTACTCAAAAGCTTCAAATTTTGACCAATTTCAGGCACAGAAATGACTTTAAACACACTTATTTTAGTTGAAAAAGTAATAATTCATATCCAACCGTCATTTAAAGTCAAAAGATTAAATGTTAAAATTTCAGCAATATTGACCATTTTTTCAACGTTCGACTGGTCCGGGGTCATCGTTTTTCATCAGAAAATTGATTTTGTGCACTCTACCAAAAATGATTCAGAATGTCATTTGGATCGGGCCTCATGTTGAATAACCACTTTTTAAACCCTCACAGTGACCAAAATTGCCATTTTTACAGAGTTTTGCTTACTCAAAATCTTCAATTTTGACCAATTTCAGGCACAGAAATGACTTTAAACACACTTATTTTAGTTGAAAAAGTAATAACTCACATCCAACCGTCATTTAAAGTCAAAAGATTAAATGTTAAAATTTCATCAATATTGACCATTTTTTTAATGTTCGACTGGTCCGGGGTCATCGTTTTTCATCAGAAAATGGATTTTTTGGAATCTTCCAAAAATGATTCAAATTGTCATTTGGATCGGGCCTCATGTTGAATCACCACTTTTTAAACCCTCAAAGTGACCAAAATTGCCATTTTTACAGAGTTTTGCTTACTCAAAAGCTTCAAATTTTGACCAATTTCAGGCACAGAAATGACTTTAAACATACTTATTTTAGTTGAAAAAGTAATAACTCACATCCAACCGTCATTTAAAGTCAAAAGATTAAATGTTAAAATGTCATCAATATTGACCATTTTTTCAATGTTCGACTGGTCCGGGGTCATCGTTTTTCATCAGAAAATTGATTTTTTGGACTCTTCCAAAAATGATTCAAAATGTCATTTGGATCGGGCCTCATGTTGAATAACCACTTTTTAAACCCTCACAGTGACCAAAATTGCCATTTTTACAGAGTTTTGCTTACTCAAAAGCTTCAAATTTTGACCAATTTCAGGCACAGAAATGACTTTAAACACACTTATTTTAGTTGAAAAAGTAATAACTCACATCCAACCGTCATTTAAAGTCAAAAGATTAAATGTTAAAATTTCATCAATATTGACCATTTTTTCAACGTTCGACTGGTCCGGGGTCATCGTTTTTCATCAGAAAATTGATTTTTTGCACTCTACCAAAAATGATTCAGAATGTCATTTGGATCGGGCCTCATGTTGAATAACCACTTTTTAAACCCTCACAGTGACCAAAATTGCCATTTTTACAGAGTTTTGCTTACTCAAAATCTTCAATTTTGACCAATTTCAGGCACAGAAATGACTTTAAACACACTTATTTTAGTTGAAAAAGTAATAACTCAAATCCAACCGTCATTTAAAGTCAAAAGATTAAATGTTAAAATTTCATCAATATTGACCATTTTTTCAACGTTCGACTGGTCCGGGGTCATCGTTTTTCATCAGAAAATGGATTTTTTGGACTCTTCCAAAAATGATTCAAAATGTCATTTGGATCGGGCCTCATGTTGAATAACCACTTTTTAAACCCTCACAGTGACCAAAATTGCAATTTTTACAGAGTTTTGCTTACTCAAAAGCTTCAAATTTTGACCAATTTCAGGCACAGAAATGACTTTAAACACACTTATTTTAGTTGAAAAAGTAATAACTCACATCCAACCGTCATTTAAAGTCAAAAGATTAAATGTTAAAATGTCATCAATATTGACCATTTTTTCAATGTTCGACTGGTCCGGGGTCCTCGTTTTTCATCAGAAAATGGATTTTTTGGACTCTTCCAAAAATGATTCAAAATGTCATTTGGATCGGGCCTCATGTTGAATAACCACTTTTTAAACCCTCACAGTGACCAAAATTGCCATTTTTACAGAGTTTTGCTTACTCAAAATCTTCAAATTTGACCAATTTCAGGCACAGAAATGACTTTAAACACACTTATTTTAGTTGAAAAAGTAATAATTCATATCCAACCGTCATTTAAAGTCAAAAGATTAAATGTTAAAATTTCATCAATATTGACCATTTTTTCAACGTTCGACTGGTCCGGGTCATCGTTTTTCATCAGAAAATTGATTTTTTGGACTCTACCAAAAATGATTCAAAATGTCATTTGGATCAGGCCTCATGTTGAATAACCACTTTTTAAACCCTCACAGTGACCAAAATTGCCATTTTTACAGAGATTTGCTTACTCAAAATCTTCAAATTTTTACCAATTTCAGGCACAGAAATTACTTCAAACACACTAATTTTAGTTGAAAAATTAATAACTCACATCCAACCGTCATTTAAAGTCAAAAGATTAAATGTTAAAATTTCATCAATATTGACCATTTTTTCAACGTTCGACTGGTCCGGGGTCATCGTTTTTCATCAGAAAATGGATTTTTTGGACTCTTCCAAAAATGATTCAAAATGTCATTTGGATCGGGCCTCATGTTGAATAACCACTTTTTAAACCCTCACAGTGACCAAAATTGCCATTTTTACAGAGTTTTGCTTACTCAAAAGCTTCAAATTTTGACCAATTTCAGGCACAGAAATGACTTTAAACACACTTATTTTAGTTGAAAAAGTAATAACTCACATCCAACCGTCATTTAAAGTCAAAAGATTAAATGTTAAAATTTCATCAATATTGACCATTTTTTCAACGTTCGACTGGTCCGGGGTCATCGTTTTTCATCAGAAAATTGATTTTTTGCACTCTACCAAAAATGATTCAGAATGTCATTTGGATCGGGCCTCATGTTGAATAACCACTTTTTAAACCCTCACAGTGACCAAAATTGCCATTTTTACAGAGTTTTGCTTACTCAAAATCTTCAATTTTGACCAATTTCAGGCAAAGAAATGACTTTAAACACACTTATTTTAGTTGAAAAAGTAATAACTCACATCCAACCGTCATTTAAAGTCAAAAGATTAAATGTTAAAATTTCATCAATATTGACCATTTTTTCAATGTTCGACTGGTCCGGGGTCATCGTTTTTCATCAGAAAATGGATTTTTTGGACTCTTCCAAAAATGATTCAAAATGTCATTTGGATCGGGCCTCATGTTGAATAACCACTTTTTAAACCCCCACAGTGACCAAAATTGCCATTTTTACAGAGTTTTGCTTACTCAAAATCTTCAAATTTGACCAATTTCAGGCACAGAAATGACTTTAAACACACTTATTTTAGTTGAAAAAGTAATAATTCATATCCAACCGTCATTTAAAGTCAAAAGATTAAATGTTAAAATTTCATCAATATTGACCATTTTTTCAACGTTCGACTGGTCCGGGTCATCGTTTTTCATCAGAAAATTGATTTTTTGGACTCTACCAAAAATGATTCAAAATGTCATTTGGATCAGGCCTCATGTTGAATAACCACTTTTTAAACCCTCACAGTGACCAAAATTGCCATTTTTGCAGAGTTTTGCTTACTCAAAATCTTCAATTTTGACCAATTTCAGGCACAGAAATGACTTTAAACACACTTATTTTAGTTGAAAAAGTAATAACTCACATCCAACCGTCATTTAAAGTCAAAAGATTAAATGTTAAAATTTCATCAATATTGACCATTTTTTCAATGTTCGACTGGTCCGGGGTCATCGTTTTTCATCAGAAAATGGATTTTTTGGACTCTTCCAAAAATGATTCAAATTGTCATTTGGATCGGGCCTCATGTTGAATAACCACTTTTTAAACCCTCAAAGTGACCAAAATTGCCATTTTTACAGAGTTTTGCTTACTCAAAAGCTTCAAATTTTGACCAATTTCAGGCACAGAAATGACTTTAAACACACTTATTTTAGTTGAAAAAGTAATAATTCATATCCAACCGTCATTTAAAGTCAAAAGATTAAATGTTAAAATTTCAGCAATATTGACCATTTTTTCAACGTTCGACTGGTCCGGGGTCATCGTTTTTCATCAGAAAATTGATTTTGTGCACTCTACCAAAAATGATTCAGAATGTCATTTGGATCGGGCCTCATGTTGAATAACCACTTTTTAAACCCTCACAGTGACCAAAATTGCCATTTTTACAGAGTTTTGCTTACTCAAAATCTTCAATTTTGACCAATTTCAGGCACAGAAATGACTTTAAACACACTTATTTTAGTTGAAAAAGTAATAACTCACATCCAACCGTCATTTAAAGTCAAAAGATTAAATGTTAAAATTTCATCAATATTGACCATTTTTTTAATGTTCGACTGGTCCGGGGTCATCGTTTTTCATCAGAAAATGGATTTTTTGGAATCTTCCAAAAATGATTCAAATTGTCATTTGGATCGGGCCTCATGTTGAATCACCACTTTTTAAACCCTCAAAGTGACCAAAATTGCCATTTTTACAGAGTTTTGCTTACTCAAAAGCTTCAAATTTTGACCAATTTCAGGCACAGAAATGACTTTAAACATACTTATTTTAGTTGAAAAAGTAATAACTCACATCCAACCGTCATTTAAAGTCAAAAGATTAAATGTTAAAATGTCATCAATATTGACCATTTTTTCAATGTTCGACTGGTCCGGGGTCATCGTTTTTCATCAGAAAATTGATTTTTTGGACTCTTCCAAAAATGATTCAAAATGTCATTTGGATCGGGCCTCATGTTGAATAACCACTTTTTAAACCCTCACAGTGACCAAAATTGCCATTTTTACAGAGTTTTGCTTACTCAAAAGCTTCAAATTTTGACCAATTTCAGGCACAGAAATGACTTTAAACACACTTATTTTAGTTGAAAAAGTAATAACTCACATCCAACCGTCATTTAAAGTCAAAAGATTAAATGTTAAAATTTCATCAATATTGACCATTTTTTCAACGTTCGACTGGTCCGGGGTCATCGTTTTTCATCAGAAAATTGATTTTTTGCACTCTACCAAAAATGATTCAGAATGTCATTTGGATCGGGCCTCATGTTGAATAACCACTTTTTAAACCCTCACAGTGACCAAAATTGCCATTTTTACAGAGTTTTGCTTACTCATAAGCTTCAAATTTGACCAATTTCAGGCACAGAAATGACTTTAAACACACTTATTTTAGTTGAAAAAGTAATAATTCATATCCAACCGTCATTTAAAGTCAAAAGATTAAATGTTAAAATTTCAGCAATATTGACCATTTTTTCAACGTTCGACTGGTCCGGGGTCATCGTTTTTCATCAGAAAATTGATTTTTTGCACTCTACCATAAATGATTCAGAATGTCATTTGGATCGGGCCTCATGTTGAATAACCACTTTTTAAACCCTCACAGTGACCAAAATTGCCATTTTTACAGAGTTTTGCTTACTCAAAATCTTCAAATTTGACCAATTTCAGGCACAGAAATGACTTTAAACACACTTATTTTAGTTGAAAAAGTAATAATTCATATCCAACCGTCATTTAAAGTCAAAAGATTAAATGTTAAAATTTCATCAATATTGACCATTTTTTCAACGTTCGACTGGTCCGGGTCATCGTTTTTCATCAGAAAATTGATTTTTTGGACTCTACCAAAAATGATTCAAAATGTCATTTGGATCAGGCCTCATGTTGAATAACCACTTTTTAAACCCTCACAGTGACCAAAATTGCCATTTTTACAGAGATTTGCTTACTCAAAATCTTCGAATTTTTACCAATTTCAGGCACAGAAATTACTTTAAACACACTAATTTTAGTTGAAAAATTAATAACTCACATCCAACCGTCATTTAAAGTCAAAAGATTAAATGTTAAAATTTCATCAATATTGACCATTTTTTCAACGTTCGACTGGTCCGGGGTCATCGTTTTTCATCAGAAAATGGATTTTTTGGACTCTTCCAAAAATGATTCAAAATGTCATTTGGATCGGGCCTCATGTTGAATAACCACTTTTTAAACCCTCACAGTGACCAAAATTGCCATTTTTACAGAGTTTTGCTTACTCATAAGCTTCAAATTTGACCAATTTCAGGCACAGAAATGACTTTAAACACACTTATTTTAGTTGAAAAAGTAATAATTCATATCCAACCGTCATTTAAAGTCAAAAGATTAAATGTTAAAATTTCATCAATATTGACCATTTTTTCAACGTTCGACTGGTCCGGGGTCATCGTTTTTCATCAGAAAATTGATTTTTTGGACTCTACCAAAAATGATTCAAAATGTCATTTGGATCGGGCCTCATGTTGAATAACCACTTTTTAAACCCTCACAGTGACCAAAATTGCCATTTTTACAGAGTTTTGCTTACTCAAAAGCTTCAAATTTTGACCAATTTCAGGCACAGAAATGACTTTAAACACACTTATTTTAGTTGAAAAAGTAATAATTCATATCCAACCGTCATTTAAAGTCAAAAGATTAAATGTTAAAATTTCAGCAATATTGACCATTTTTTCAACGTTCGACTGGTCCGGGGTCATCGTTTTTCATCAGAAAATAGATTTTTTGCACTCTACCATAAATGATTCAGAATGTCATTTGGATCGGGCCTCATGTTGAATAACCACTTTTTAAACCCTCACAGTGACCAAAATTGCCATTTTTACAGAGTTTTGCTTACTCAAAATCTTCAATTTTGACCAATTTCAGGCACAGAAATGACTTTAAACACACTTATTTTAGTTGAAAAAGTAATAACTCACATCCAACCGTCATTTAAAGTCAAAAGATTAAATGTTAAAATTTCATCAATATTGACCATTTTTTTAATGTTCGACTGGTCCGGGGTCATCGTTTTTCATCAGAAAATGGATTTTTTGGACTCTTCCAAAAATGATTCAAATTGTCATTTGGATCAGGCCTCATGTTGAATAACCACTTTTTAAACCCTCACAGTGACCAAAATTGCCATTTTTACAGAGTTTTGCTTACTCAAAAGCTTCAAATTTTGACCAATTTCAGGCACAGAAATGACTTTAAACACACTTATTTTAGTTGAAAAAGTAATAACTCACATCCAACCGTCATTTAAAGTCAATGGATTAAATGTTAAAATTTCAGCAATATTGACCATTTTTTCAACGTTCGACTGGTCCGGGGTCATCGTTTTTCATCAGAAAATTGATTTTTTGCACTCTACCAAAAATGATTCAAAATGTCATTTGGATCGGGCCTCATGTTGAATAACCACTTTTTAAACCCTCACAGTGACCAAAATTGCCATTTTTACAGAGTTTTGCTTACTCAAAATCTTCAATTTTGACCAATTTCAGGCACAGAAATGACTTTAAACACACTTATTTTAGTTGAAAAAGTAATAACTCACATCCAACCGTCATTTAAAGTCAAAAGATTAAATGTTAAAATTTCATCAATATTGACCATTTTTTCAATGTTCGACTGGTCCGGGGTCATCGTTTTTCATCAGAAAATGGATTTTTTGAACTCTTCCAAAAATGATTCAAAATGTCATTTGGATCGGGCCTCATGTTGAATAACCACTTTTTAAACCCTCACAGTGACCAAAATTGCCATTTTTACAGAGTTTTGCTTACTCAAAATCTTCCAATTTTGACCAATTTCAGGCACAGAAATGACTTTAAACACACTTATTTTAGTTGAAAAAGTAATAACTCACATCCAACCGTCATTTAAAGTCAAAAGATTAAATGTTAAAATTTCATCAATATTGACCATTTTTTCAACGTTCGACTGGTCCGGGGTCATCGTTTTTCATCAGAAAATGGATTTTTTGGACTCTTCCAAAAATGATTCAAAATGTCATTTGGATCGGGCCTCATGTTGAATAACCACTTTTTAAACCCTCACAGTGACCAAAATTGCCATTTTTACAGAGTTTTGCTTACTCAAAAGCTTCAAATTTTGACCAATTTCAGGCACAGAAATGACTTTAAACACACTTATTTTAGTTGAAAAAGTAATAACTCACATCCAACCGTCATTTAAAGTCAAAAGATTAAATGTTAAAATTTCAGCAATATTGACCATTTTTTCAACGTTCGACTGATCCGGGGTCATCGTTTTTCATCAGAAAATTGATTTTTTGCACTCTACCAAAAATGATTCAAAATGTCATTTGGATCGGGCCTCATGTTGAATAACCACTTTTTAAACCCTCACAGTGACCAAAATTGCCATTTTTACAGAGTTTTGCTTACTCAAAATCTTCAATTTTGACCAATTTCAGGCACAGAAATGACTTTAAACACACTTATTTTAGTTGAAAAAGTAATAACTCACATCCAACCGTCATTTAAAGTCAAAAGATTAAATGTTAAAATTTCATCAATATTGACCATTTTTTCAATGTTCGACTGGTCCGGGGTCATCGTTTTTCATCAGAAAATGGATTTTTTGGACTCTTCCAAAAATGATTCAAAATGTCATTTGGATCGGGCCTCATGTTGAATAACCACTTTTTAAACCCTCACAGTGACCAAAATTGCCATTTTTACAGAGTTTTGCTTACTCAAAATCTTCCAATTTTGACCAATTTCAGGCACAGAAATGACTTTAAACACACTTATTTTAGTTGAAAAAGTAATAACTCACATCCAACCGTCATTTAAAGTCAAAAGATTAAATGTTAAAATTTCATCAATATTGACCATTTTTTTAACGTTCGACTGGTCCGGGGTCATCGTTTTTCATCAGAAAATGGATTTTTTGGACTCTTCCAAAAATGATTCAAAATGTCATTTGGATCGGGCCTCATGTTGAATAACCACTTTTTAAACCCTCACAGTGACCAAAATTGCCATTTTTACAGAGTTTTGCTTACTCAAAAGCTTCAAATTTTGACCAATTTCAGGCACAGAAATGACTTTAAACACACTTATTTTAGTTGAAAAAGTAATAACTCACATCCAACCGTCATTTAAAGTCAAAAGATTAAATGTTAAAATTTCATCAATATTGACTATTTTTTCAACGTTCGACTGGTCCGGGGTCATCGTTTTTCATCAGAAAATTGATTTTTTGCACTCTACCAAAAATGATTCAGAATGTCATTTGGATCGGGCCTCATGTTGAATAACCACTTTTTAAACCCTCACAGTGACCAAAATTGCCATTTTTACAGAGTTTTGCTTACTCAAAAGCTTCAAATTTTGACCAATTTCAGGCACAGAAATGACTTTAAACACACTTATTTTAGTTGAAAAAGTAATAACTCACATCCAACCGTCATTTAAAGTCAAAAGATTAAATGTTAAAATTTCAGCAATATTGACCATTTTTTCAACGTTCGACTGGTCCGAGGTCATCGTTTTTCATCAGAAAATTGATTTTTTGCACTCTACCAAAAATGATTCAAAATGTCATTTGGATCGGGCCTCATGTTGAATAACCACTTTTTAAACCCTCACAGTGACCAAAATTGCCATTTTTACAGAGTTTTGCTTACTCAAAATCTTCAATTTTGACCAATTTCAGGCACAGAAATGACTTTAAACACACTTATTTTAGTTGAAAAAGTAATAACTCAAATCCAACCGTCATTTAAAGTCAAAAGATTAAATGTTAAAATTTCATCAATATTGACCATTTTTTCAACGTTCGACTGGTCCGGGGTCATCGTTTTTCATCAGAAAATGGATTTTTTGGACTCTTCCAAAAATGATTCAAAATGTCATTTGGATCGGGCCTCATGTTGAATAACCACTTTTTAAACCCTCACAGTGACCAAAATTGCCATTTTTACAGAGTTTTGCTTACTCAAAAGCTTCAAATTTTGACCAATTTCAGGCACAGAAATGACTTTAAACACACTTATTTTAGTTGAAAAAGTAATAACTCACATCCAACCGTCATTTAAAGTCAAAAGATTAAATGTTAAAATTTCATCAATATTGACCATTTTTTCAACGTTCGACTGGTCCGGGGTCATCGTTTTTCATCAGAAAATTGATTTTTTGCACTCTACCAAAAATGATTCAGAATGTCATTTGGATCGGGCCTCATGTTGAATAACCACTTTTTAAACCCTCACAGTGACCAAAATTGCCATTTTTACAGAGTTTTGCTTACTCAAAATCTTCAATTTTGACCAATTTCAGGCAAAGAAATGACTTTAAACACACTTATTTTAGTTGAAAAAGTAATAACTCACATCCAACCGTCATTTAAAGTCAAAAGATTAAATGTTAAAATTTCATCAATATTGACCATTTTTTCAATGTTCGACTGGTCCGGGGTCATCGTTTTTCATCAGAAAATGGATTTTTTGGACTCTTCCAAAAATGATTCAAAATGTCATTTGGATCGGGCCTCATGTTGAATAACCACTTTTTAAACCCTCACAGTGACCAAAATTGCCATTTTTACAGAGTTTTGCTTACTCAAAAGCTTCAAATTTTGACCAATTTCAGGCACAGAAATGACTTTAAACACACTTATTTTAGTTGAAAAAGTAATAATTCATATCCAACCGTCATTTAAAGTCAAAAGATTAAATGTTAAAATTTCAGCAATATTGACCATTTTTTCAACGTTCGACTGGTCCGGGGTCATCGTTTTTCATCAGAAAATTGGTTTTTTGCACTCTACCATAAATGATTCAGAATGTCATTTGGATCGGGCCTCATGTTGAATAACCACTTTTTAAACCCTCACAGTGACCAAAATTGCCATTTTTACAGAGTTTTGCTTACTCAAAATCTTCAATTTTGACCAATTTCAGGCACAGAAATGACTTTAAACACACTTATTTTAGTTGAAAAAGTAATAACTCACATCCAACCGTCATTTAAAGTCAAAAGATTAAATGTTAAAATTTCATCAATATTGACCATTTTTTTAATGTTCGACTGGTCCGGGGTCATCGTTTTTCATCAGAAAATGGATTTTTTGGACTCTTCCAAAAATGATTCAAATTGTCATTTGGATCAGGCCTCATGTTGAATAACCACTTTTTAAACCCTCACAGTGACCAAAATTGCCATTTTTACAGAGTTTTGCTTACTCAAAAGCTTCAAATTTTGACCAATTTCAGGCACAGAAATGACTTTAAACACACTTATTTTAGTTGAAAAAGTAATAACTCACATCCAACCGTCATTTAAAGTCAATGGAATAAATGTTAAAATTTCAGCAATATTGACCATTTTTTCAACGTTCGACTGGTCCGGGGTCATCGTTTTTCATCAGAAAATTGATTTTTTGCACTCTACCAAAAATGATTCAAAATGTCATTTGGATCGGGCCTCATGTTGAATAACCACTTTTTAAACCCTCACAGTGACCAAAATTGCCATTTTTACAGAGTTTTGCTTACTCAAAATCTTCAATTTTGACCAATTTCAGGCACAGAAATGACTTTAAACACACTTATTTTAGTTGAAAAAGTAATAACTCACATCCAACCGTCATTTAAAGTCAAAAGATTAAATGTTAAAATTTCATCAATATTGACCATTTTTTCAATGTTCGACTGGTCCGGGGTCATCGTTTTTCATCAGAAAATGGATTTTTTGGACTCTTCCAAAAATGATTCAAAATGTCATTTGGATCGGGCCTCATGTTGAATAACCACTTTTTAAACCCTCACAGTGACCAAAATTGCCATTTTTACAGAGTTTTGCTTACTCAAAATCTTCAATTTTGACCAATTTCAGGCACAGAAATGACTTTAAACACACTTATTTTAGTTGAAAAAGTAATAACTCAAATCCAACCGTCATTTAAAGTCAAAAGATTAAATGTTAAAATTTCATCAATATTGACCATTTTTTCAACGTTCGACTGGTCCGGGGTCATCGTTTTTCATCAGAAAATGGATTTTTTGGACTCTTCCAAAAATGATTCAAAATGTCATTTGGATCGGGCCTCATGTTGAATAACCACTTTTTAAACCCTCACAGTGACCAAAATTGCCATTTTTACAGAGTTTTGCTTACTCAAAAGCTTCAAATTTTGACCAATTTCAGGCACAGAAATGACTTTAAACACACTTATTTTAGTTGAAAAAGTAATAACTCACATCCAACCGTCATTTAAAGTCAAAAGATTAAATGTTAAAATTTCATCAATATTGACCATTTTTTCAACGTTCGACTGGTCCGGGGTCATCGTTTTTCATCAGAAAATTGATTTTTTGCAGTCTACCAAAAATGATTCAGAATGTCATTTGGATCGGGCCTCATGTTGAATAACCACTTTTTAAACCCTCACAGTGACCAAAATTGCCATTTTTACAGAGTTTTGCTTACTCAAAATCTTCAATTTTGACCAATTTCAGGCAAAGAAATGACTTTAAACACACTTATTTTAGTTGAAAAAGTAATAACTCACATCCAACCGTCATTTAAAGTCAAAAGATTAAATGTTAAAATTTCATCAATATTGACCATTTTTTCAATGTTCGACTGGTCCGGGGTCATCGTTTTTCATCAGAAAATGGATTTTTTGGACTCTTCCAAAAATGATTCAAAATGTCATTTGGATCGGGCCTCATGTTGAATAACCACTTTTTAAACCCTCACAGTGACCAAAATTGCCATTTTTACAGAGTTTTGCTTACTCAAAAGCTTCAAATTTTGACCAATTTCAGGCACAGAAATGACTTTAAACACACTTATTTTAGTTGAAAAAGTAATAATTCATATCCAACCGTCATTTAAAGTCAAAAGATTAAATGTTAAAATTTCAGCAATATTGACCATTTTTTCAACGTTCGACTGGTCCGGGGTCATCGTTTTTCATCAGAAAATTGGTTTTTTGCACTCTACCATAAATGATTCAGAATGTCATTTGGATCGGGCCTCATGTTGAATAACCACTTTTTAAACCCTCACAGTGACCAAAATTGCCATTTTTACAGAGTTTTGCTTACTCAAAATCTTCAATTTTGACCAATTTCAGGCACAGAAATGACTTTAAACACACTTATTTTAGTTGAAAAAGTAATAACTCACATCCAACCGTCATTTAAAGTCAAAAGATTAAATGTTAAAATTTCATCAATATTGACCATTTTTTTAATGTTCGACTGGTCCGGGGTCATCGTTTTTCATCAGAAAATGGATTTTTTGGACTCTTCCAAAAATGATTCAAATTGTCATTTGGATCAGGCCTCATGTTGAATAACCACTTTTTAAACCCTCACAGTGACCAAAATTGCCATTTTTACAGAGTTTTGCTTACTCAAAAGCTTCAAATTTTGACCAATTTCAGGCACAGAAATGACTTTAAACACACTTATTTTAGTTGAAAAAGTAATAACTCACATCCAACCGTCATTTAAAGTCAATGGATTAAATGTTAAATTTCAGCAATATTGACCATTTTTTCAACGTTCGACTGGTCCGGGGTCATCGTTTTTCATCAGAAAATTGATTTTTTGCACTCTACCAAAAATGATTCAAAATGTCATTTGGATCGGGCCTCATGTTGAATAACCACTTTTTAAACCCTCACAGTGACCAAAATTGCCATTTTTACAGAGTTTTGCTTACTCAAAATCTTCAATTTTGACCAATTTCAGGCACAGAAATGACTTTAAACACACTTATTTTAGTTGAAAAAGTAATAACTCACATCCAACCGTCATTTAAAGTCAAAAGATTAAATGTTAAAATTTCATCAATATTGACCATTTTTTCAATGTTCGACTGGTCCGGGGTCATCGTTTTTCATCAGAAAATGGATTTTTTGGACTCTTCCAAAAATGATTCAAAATGTCATTTGGATCGGGCCTCATGTTGAATAACCACTTTTTAAACCCTCACAGTGACCAAAATTGCCATTTTTACAGAGTTTTGCTTACTCAAAATCTTCCAATTTTGACCAATTTCAGGCACAGAAATGACTTTAAACACACTTATTTTAGTTGAAAAAGTAATAACTCACATCCAACCGTCATTTAAAGTCAAAAGATTAAATGTTAAAATTTCATCAATATTGACATTTTTTCAACGTTCGACTGGTCCGGGGTCATCGTTTTTCATCAGAAAATGGATTTTTTGGACTCTTCAAAAATGATTCAAATGTCATTTGGATCGGGCCTCATGTTGAATAACCACTTTTTAAACCCTCACAGTGACCAAAATTGCCATTTTTACAGAGTTTTGCTTACTCAAAAGCTTCAAATTTTGACCAATTTCAGGCACAGAAATGACTTTAAACACACTTATTTTAGTTGAAAAAGTAATAACTCACATCCAACCGTCATTTAAAGTCAAAAGATTAAATGTTAAAATTTCATCAATATTGACCATTTTTTCAACGTTCGACTGGTCCGGGGTCATCGTTTTTCATCAGAAAATTGATTTTTTGCACTCTACCAAAAATGATTCAGAATGTCATTTGGATCGGGCCTCATGTTGAATAACCACTTTTTAAACCCTCACAGTGACCAAAATTGCCATTTTTACAGAGTTTTGCTTACTCAAAAGCTTCAAATTTTGACCAATTTCAGGCACAGAAATGACTTTAAACACACTTATTTTAATTGAAAAAGTAATAACTCACATCCAACCGTCATTTAAAGTCAAAAGATTAAATGTTAAAATTTCAGCAATATTGACCATTTTTTCAACGTTCGACTGATCCGGGGTCATCGTTTTTCATCAGAAAATTGATTTTTTGCACTCTCCCAAAAATGATTCAAAATGTCATTTGGATCGGGCCTCATGTTGAATAACCACTTTTTAAACCCTCACAGTGACCAAAATTGCCATTTTTACAGAGTTTTGCTTACTCAAAAATCTTCAATTTTGACCAATTTCAGGCACAGAAATGACTTTAAACACACTTATTTTAGTTGAAAAAGTAATAACTCACATCCAACCGTCATTTAAAGTCAAAAGATTAAATGTTAAAATTTCATCAATATTGACCATTTTTTTCAATGTTCGACTGGTCCGGGGTCATCGTTTTTCATCAGAAAATGGATTTTTTGGACTCTTCCAAAAATGATTCAAAATGTCATTTGGATCGGGCCTCATGTTGAATAACCACTTTTTAAACCCTCACAGTGACCAAAATTGCCATTTTACAGAGTTTTGCTTACTCAAAATCTTCCAATTTTGACCAATTTCAGGCACAGAAATGACTTTAAACACACTTATTTTAGTTGAAAAAGTAATAACTCACATCCAACCGTCATTTAAAGTCAAAAGATTAAATGTTAAAATTTCATCAATATTGACCATTTTTTCAACGTTCGACTGGTCCGGGGTCATCGTTTTTCATCAGAAAATGGATTTTTTGGACTCTTCCAAAAATGATTCAAAATGTCATTTGGATCGGGCCTCATGTTGAATAACCACTTTTTAAACCCTCACAGTGACCAAAATTGCCATTTTTACAGAGTTTTGCTTACTCAAAAGCTTCAAATTTTGACCAATTTCAGGCACAGAAATGACTTTAAACACACTTATTTTAGTTGAAAAAGTAATAACTCACATCCAACCGTCATTTAAAGTCAAAAGATTAAATGTTAAAATTTCATCAATATTGACTATTTTTTCAACGTTCGACTGGTCCGGGGTCATCGTTTTTCATCAGAAAATTGATTTTTTGCACTCTACCAAAAATGATTCAGAATGTCATTTGGATCGGGCCTCATGTTGAATAACCACTTTTTAAACCCTCACAGTGACCAAAATTGCCATTTTTACAGAGTTTTGCTTACTCAAAAGCTTCAATTTTGAACAATTTCAGGCACAGAAATGACTTTAAACACACTTATTTAGTTGAAAAAGTAATAACTCACATCCAACCGTCATTTAAAGTCAAAAGATTAAATGTTAAAATTTCAGCAATATTGACCATTTTTTCAACGTTCGACTGGTCCGGGGTCATCGTTTTTCATCAGAAAATTGATTTTTTGCACTCTACCAAAATGATTCAAAATGTCATTTGGATCGGGCCTCATGTTGAATAACCACTTTTTAAACCCTCACAGTGACCAAAATTGCCATTTTTACAGAGTTTTGCTTACTCAAAATCT
>NW_028249049.1:0-26232 GCF_964263255.1 Lissotriton vulgaris | reverse complement strand
ACTGGCATCATAACTGCCTTCACATCCTTCCTTCCTCGAGTGAAATCACACCCGACCACTGTGCACTGTTGCGAACTATTTTTATTTTTATTTTTAATTCTAAAAATCTTTTTTCAAATCAAAAATGTAATCTATACAAATTCGTTTTCTACAAATCGATACAAATCAATACATTATATTCATCATTCTGAATTAATGACTGTTACCATATTTGAACTCTTTTGACAGCAGTACTAGTATTATGAGCAGGTTAACAGCAAACAAGCATAACGATTTTTACAGACATATTCTATTGTACTTTTTCAAAAGAATGCCCGATGCATTTCGAGCCAGAAAATGGCTCTTCTTCCGGGGCCTGAAATCTGAACAAATGAAACATGTAATGAAAAACAGTCCGTCAGATAAGGGACCAAGAATTCATGTAATTGGTTTGTTAACATGCTGGTGCTCCAAAATGAAATAGTGACAAAAAAGAAAAAACCTCCACCTATTAACCCGTGGTCTATGAAACTGATAATAATGATTACCCTCCTCGTGGCGCTACTTATTCTTGCTCTAAAACAAGAAAGATGAACCATATAAACCAATACAGAAACCATGAAAAAACTATTTACACGAGACCACTCCAAAGAACTACACTCACCCTCGAAAAGTTCACTGGTCTGTGTGATGCGCTGTCTGAAACTGCTGATTCTATTAAAAAAACGACAAAGGCACGAACTCGGTGAGCCAAATCTCAAACTGGTAATTAAACAACAAGGGGTGGTGATGGACAGAGTTTCTGAATTAAGCAGAATACTCTCACCCAGTCAAGAGATCAGGGCTAGATCCAACACCGTTTTTTAGCTTACTGCACCATCCCAGCTTAGAACCTGGCTGTATGCAAATTAGTCTGTTCCTGTCCCAGTGCATGATGGGAACAGGACAAACCAAACTACAAAGCCAATTCTTTCACTGGGAAGGAAACAAGCTTCCGGGGACCGGTTTCTGGCATTACAGCCGTCTTCGGCCCGGCTTGCTTGAATCCTGATGGTGCAATGAGCAAGGGACTCACATCTGAGTATACCCTTCCACGCTTATGGTGGACAAAATAATTAAACAACAAGGGGTGGTGATGGACAGAGTTTCTGAATTAAGCAGAATACTCTCACCCAGTCAAGAGATCAGGGCTAGATCCAACACCGTTTTTTAGCTCACTGCACCATCCCAGCTTAGAACCTGGCTGTATGCAAATTAGTCTGTTCCTGTCCCAGTGCATGATGGGAACAGGGCAAACCAAACTACAAAGCCAATTCTTTCACTTGGAAGGAAACAAGCTTCCGGGGACCGGTTTCTGGCATTACAGCCGTCTTCGGCCCGGCTTGCTTGAATCCTGATGGTGCAATGAGCAAGGGACTCACATCTGAGTATACCCTTCCACGCTTATGGTGGACAAAATAATTAAACAACAAGGGGTGGTGATGGACAGAGTTTCTGAATTAAGCAGAATACTCTCACCCAGTCAAGAGATCAGGGCTAGATCCAACACCGTTTTTTAGCTCACTGCACCATCCCAGCTTAGAACCTGGCTGTATGCAAATTAGTCTGTTCCTGTCCCAGTGCATGATGGGAACAGGGCAAACCAAACTACAAAGCCAATTCTTTCACTTGGAAGGAAACAAGCTTCCGGGGACCGGTTTCTGGCATTACAGCCGTCTTCGGCCCGGCTTGCTTGAATCCTGATGGTGCAATGAGCAAGGGACTCACATCTGAGTATACCCTTCCACGCTTATGGTGGACAAAATAATTAAACAACAAGGGGTGGTGATGGACAGAGTTTCTGAATTAAGCAGAATACTCTCACCCAGTCAAGAGATCAGGGCTAGATCCAACACCGTTTTTTAGCTCACTGCACCATCCCAGCTTAGAACCTGGCTGTATGCAAATTAGTCTGTTCCTGTCCCAGTGCATGATGGGAACAGGGCAAACCAAACTACAAAGCCAATTCTTTCACTGGGAAGGAAACAAGCTTCCGGGGACCGGTTTCTGGCATTACAGCCGTCTTCGGCCCGGCTTGCTTGAATCCTGATGGTGCAATGAGCAAGGGACTCACATCTGAGTATACCCTTCCACGCTTATGGTGGACAAAATAATTAAACAACAAGGGGTGGTGATGGACAGAGTTTCTGAATTAAGCAGAATACTCTCACCCAGTCAAGAGATCAGGGCTAGATCCAACACCGTTTTTTAGCTCACTGCACCATCCCAGCTAGGAACCTGGCTGTATGCTAATTAGTCTGTTCCTGTCCCAGTGCATGATGGGAACAGGGCAAACCAAACTACAAAGCCAATTCTTTCACTGGGAAGGAAACAAGCTTCCGGGGACCGGTTTCTGGCATTACAGCCGTCTTCGGCCCGGCTTGCTTGAATCCTGATGGTGCAATGAGCAAGGGACTCACATCTGAGTATACCCTTCCACGCTTATGGTGGACAAAATAATTAAACAACAAGGGGTGGTGATGGACAGAGTTTCTGAATTAAGCAGAATACTCTCACCCAGTCAAGAGATCAGGGCTAGATCCAACACCGTTTTTTAGCTCACTGCACCATCCCAGCTTAGAACCTGGCTGTATGCAAATTAGTCTGTTCCTGTCCCAGTGCATGATGGGAACAGGGCAAACCAAACTACAAAGCCAATTCTTTCACTGGGAAGGAAACAAGCTTCCGGGGACCGGTTTCTGGCATTACAGCCGTCTTCGGCCCGGCTTGCTTGAATCCTGATGGTGCAATGAGGATGGGATTCACATCTGAGTATACCCTTCCACGCTTATGGTGGACAAAATAATTAAACAACAAGGGGTGGTGATGGACAGAGTTTCTGAATTAAGCAGAATACTCTCACCCAGTCAAGAGATCAGGGCTAGATCCAACACCGTTTTTTAGCTCACTGCACCATCCCAGCTTAGAACCTGGCTGTATGCAAATTAGTCTGTTCCTGTCCCAGTGCATGATGGGAACAGGGCAAACCAAACTACAAAGCCAATTCTTTCACTGGGAAGGAAACAAGCTTCCGGGGACCGGTTTCTGGCATTACAGCCGTCTTCGGCCCGGCTTGCTTGAATCCTGATGGTGCAATGAGGATGGGATTCACATCTGAGTATACCCTTCCACGCTTATGGTGGACAAAATAATTAAACAACAAGGGGTGGTGATGGACAGAGTTTCTGAATTAAGCAGAATACTCTCACCCAGTCAAGAGATCAGGGCTAGATCCAACACCGTTTTCGAAATCTCAAACCGGACCAGTCCACAAACCATAGACTATAAAGCCCCCCGGACTTATCACATACCTTTAAACCTCCTTTAGCTCACTTCTCTGCTCAACTCGCGCTGTATCAAACAAGCTGCTGAATACACAAACGAAACTTCTGTCTTTACATATCTCGAGAGAAGTTGTAACCTAATCAAATCCTTCGCTTCTCTCCCTTCCGTAAATCAAAGACTAGAACGTCAACTGAGCGGCGAACCTAACTATACTTCCTGGCTACTCAATGGTCATGTGATCGGGAACCGAACCCGCGATGAATCAAAGACGGTTCTCTATATACAACGCTCAAGTGCTCTATGTGGGCGGCGCAAAAAACCCAAAAATAATAAGACATTTTAAAAGCATGCAGTGTGTCCCAGTGATATAAACAATTGTAAATGTGAAATGAAAGGTATGGACTCATTGCAGAAAAACCATTACAACATACATTTTCTAATGGTGCACAAGCCAATATACATAATCATAGAAAACATGAAAAATCAATTTTTTCATTGAATCCTTTTGGATCCTGTGTTTCTAGCCTTTTCATCCAATATCTCTCTCTGTGCAGTGCACTGGAAGGAGGCTAAGCATAGCATAGCCCAACTTCAGTTTTCGGTATTAGAACAAGTTTACCATTTTGAAGGTACAGACCTTACAAGATCTCTCCTGCAGAGAGAGATATATCCTCAAGACTGGTAGTATTCTTACATGTGCTCAAGGGTCTAGCATCTTTATTATAGGTAGGTACAGATTTGATGCTCTGCGTGTTCTCTGGATTCATGTTACGTTGTTTGGACAATAGGAGTTCTGTCTTTGACTTTCCATCTGTTCTCCTAGCGGCTATATTGAGGTGTTTGTTGTAATAGTCCTTTGCTCTAAGCTTGCATACAAAGTTATCTTTTTCATTTCCCTATACTGCTGCAGAGCTACAATTACTTTTGGCATGTAACCACTCTCCTTGCGGTGAACTATTCCCTAGATTAGTAGGGTGGTGACTACGGACATGAAAAAGGCGGTCCACAGATGTTTTTTCTTTTACTAAAGAGTGTAGTTGTTATTCTTCCTTGCTTGATAAGTATTTTGAGGTTAAATCACTGTAGAAAGTAATGAACATACTGAATGGCAAGGACTACATTTTAAACTCGCCTGCAACATCTGTAGTACTGAAATTGATGGATATCAAAAAAATCTACACCCAATGGGCTGATATGTTTGTAAACAATATTTGTAAAACAATATTTGTGTCAGGTCATATTTTTTTTCATGTCCATCTTATTAACTCTCTCTTTTGCAATCTGTGCATTACTTCCTTTTCCTCTGGTAATTTCTTACTATTTTCCTCACTGTCTCATAATTAGAGACTAGCTTCGATCTTCTGTCCCCTTTGAGTCACCACAGAACCAGTTCGGAGTCTGGTCTGTGACATCTTAGTAATTCGAAGGGGGAGTGACCTGTCAACAAATATGGGGTAATTCTTTATATGAGAAGGGGGCGGAGCTTGCTCGCGACCAAAATAGCCACTTGAGCCTTGAGCTCCGTGTTGCTGACACACTATCCTGCAAAAATCCGACAGCTCTATGATGCCCAACTACCTCTCGGCTGAGATCTAGTTACCGGAGCATTTCCCCGAGACAGGGATCGAACTCCGACTCTCCTCAGCACCACTACCTTAGAGATATCAGCGTTCGTTAACGGCGTGCCTCAGGGCCTGGAATCCCCGACGTCGACTGGAGCTGGGGGCAGAGCAGCATCATTGTGCGTGCCGCGATCGGACTTGGAACCAGCTCGGCACCTAAAGACTCAGTGTGCCTGGCTCCGGTGGCGTCTCCCAGCGGGTCCCTGGGACAGGATACTGTGCCGAGGAGACTGCTGGGCCGACACGCTGGGGATATGGAGTGACTCCAGCGGTGCGGGGCTCTGCCGGGCCCCGGGGGAAGCACAGTCGCAGACTAGTCTTCCCCCGGGGTCTTTCGCGCAGGATAGGACAGGCAGGGGAAGGGGAGGAGTTAGGGGGTGGGTATATAGGCACAGGGGAGGAAGGGAACTTCCTCTTCCTGCGCCTGGCACCATCAGGAGGGTAGAAAGAAAGGGAGCTTAGCGTAGGGTCAGAATAACTCAGTTTAGTCGGAGTTAGTGGGCTTTTGGCCGGTGCATCATAGTCGGGGGCTGTTTCCACGGCAGCCGTTTCTTTGCGTGAGTTTCAGCACGATGTCGGGCGTGTCGTCTGAGGAGGTCCGCGCGGCCTTGCTGCTGTTGGCGCGGGCTGGACGTGAGGACTTGCTGCAGCCAGGTGTGTTGGGCCAAGCGTGGGTGGGGGCCACGAGGGGCACGTGCGCGGCCTCGGCCGGGGTCAAAGCTGCGGTCGTGGCATGCCTGGAGGACGAGCCAGACACGCACGGGATGCCGGTTGATCGGAGGGGGGGCGGAGCGCCCAGGGAGCCGGCGCGGGGCGGGAAACGTAAGAGCCTGCCCCCGCGGGCCTTCCCTCTGATCGAGTTCCTGCCTGGGGCATCCGGGGCTGTAGTGAGGGGCGCAGCCCCTCCGGTCCAGCTGCTGGGGCCTGTGCACGCGCCGGCTGGTGTGGGGGATGGGGTGGAGCAGAGGGACAGCCTTCTGCGGCCCCCTTTGCTGTCTGTGGGTGCTGGGGGTGAGCACAGGGACACTGAGGCAGAGAAGCAGGCAGAAGTCCCCTCTCTTGGGAAGGGCAGCAATGAGGACGCTGTGACTGAGGATGGGGGGCAATGGGATGATGCCCCCATCGACCTGTCCACCAGTTCCAGGGTGGGCACCCCTGCCCCCGGCGGGGCGGGAGGCGGCCGGGGATGCTGCAGGCCGGGGTGGGCCGGCTGTCTTGGTTCCAATGGGTGGGGTGGCCGGGTGGGCCCCTGGGTTTAGCCATGGGGTTTCTTCCCCCCGGGGGCTGAGTTTCTTGGCTACTGCCCGCCCCCGCCCCCCCAGATCTGGGGCGCTTTGTCTTGGGAGGATAGGGCCAGGGAGGAGCGGATCCTGGAACAGATTCGGGAGGTCAGGTGGGCAGAGCAGACCAGGGCCAGAGTAGGGGTTGTGTGGGGTCATGAAATTGAGGGGCCCCCCACACCGACCTCTGAGGAGGAACGGGAGGCGGAGTTGGAGGAAGAGCAGAGGAGAGTTAGGGCCAGAAAGACCGTAGAGGACGCCCCGCCCCCCCCCCCCCCAGAGAGTTATGGCAGGCGTAGGGACGGCCAGGACGGCTTTGAGGCCCAATGGTGCTGGGGTCCACTCAGGCTGGAGCGACCTGAGTGGCGGGAGGGGATCCAAGCCGGCGGCTGCCGGCAGAGCCCGGGGGAGCCTGGCGGGGCGCAAGATGGCTCTAAAACGCAGGACAGAAGCAGCAGGGCAGTCTGCGGCGGCTGTCCCTCCTCCCAGGGCTCGGGCTCCTGCGGCACGCGTGGAGACTGGAATGCGGACGCAAGGGGGTGTGCAGAAAGGTGTGAAGAGGGCAGTGAAAGAGGTGGAGAGTGCATGTGTGGATCTTGAACCTGTGCTTGAGTTGGATTATGATTATGGTGAGGAGAGTGAGGAGCTGGAAGAAGGGGAGGTGCGGGATGACGCAGAAGGCTTAGGGAGCGCTGCGGGCAACGGTGACATTGGTGTTTTGCAGGCCCCGGCGGCGACGAAGACCAAGGCCAGGATGGCGGCGGTCCAGGTGGCGGTGCCCAGAGGACGGCCCAGGGAACGGACCACGGCACTCACAGGTGAGGGTTCCTGGTGGGCGAATGTCTGACTAAATATCGAAATCAAAAATATCGACATACAAAAATATCGGAACAAAAATATCGAAGTCAAAAATATCGGAATCCTATCCCTAACAAGGTAAGTACAAAAATATCGAAAAAATAATATCGTAGTACAAAAATATCGAAATTAAAAATATCGTTTTTTTAAATGTATTAATAATAATGTAAAAATAATTATAAAATACATATAATGTTACAAATATTAAATAAAAATATTAAAACATAATTAAAAAATTAAAACTAATACATATACATTCAAACTAAATTAAAAACTTAATAATTTAATGTAATTTTATATTTTTTAATTTCATTTAATTGATTTAATTTAAATTTATTTTATTTTTACCCTGTACGACTGTACCCCAAAAACCCAAAACTGACCCAGAACCCTAAAAATACCCCTTTACCCAAATACTGAAAACTGACACTGAACCCTAAAAATACCCCTTTACCCAAAAACTGAAAACTGACCCTGAACCCTAAAAATACCCCTTTACCCATGAACTGAAAACTGACCCATAACCCTAAAAATACCCCTTTACCCAAAAACTGAAAACTGACCCTGAACCCTAAAAATACCCCTTTACCCATGAACTGAAAACTGACCCAGAACCCTAAAAATACCCCTTTACCCAAAAACTGAAAACTGACCCTGAACCCTAAAAATACCCCTTTACCCAAAAACTGAAAACTCACCCTGAACCCTAAAAATACCCCTTTACCCAAAAACTGAAAACTGACCCTGAACCCTAAAAATACCCCTTTACCCATGAACTGAAAACGGACCCTGAACCCTAAAAAATACCCCTGTACCCATGAACTGAAAACTGACCCTGAACCCTAAAAATACCCCTGTACCCAAAATTAATTAATATTATTTAATTACCAATTAATTATTAATTAACAATAACAATAAAGTAAATATATTAGCACATTTGCTGTAATTAATTTAATTTAATAATTAATATTCTTTTGCACAATTAATTAATTAAGAATAACAATAAATTATATATATAAACATTTCTATAATTAATGAAATTAAATAATTAATAATAATTAATTACCAACTAATTAATAATTATAAATATGTAAAAAATTATAATAATTAACTAATTAATAGAAATTAATTACCAATTAATTATTAATTAAAATATGTACAAACATATATCAATTAATTAATTATTATTAAATTACTTCCCACCCTATTCCCCTATAAACCCATAACCCGCTACAGAACATATTTATCAATTAATAAATTAATTAAAAATTATTAAAAATTAATTCTCAATTAATTAATTAATAATTCCTACTAATTAATAATTAATTTAACATAATTAAATTACTTCCCACCCTATTCCCCTATAAACCCACAACCCGCTACAGTAGTAAAAGACAATATTTAATAAAATAACATTAAAAATAAATAATAAAACATAATAAATACAATATAATATACACTAAATTTATTTAAAAATTGATATTAGTAACATCAAAGTTATTAATTTCGATATTATTAACATCGATATTTACAACTTCGATATTACTGATATCATACCAATATCGATATTTAGACTGTCGATATTACTTACCTTCGATATTTTTGTATATCGATATTTAAACTTCGATATTTTTGCATATCGATATTTAAAAATCGATATTTTGTCTGTGTACCCTGGTGGGCAGCCTGGGATGACGGTCCCCGGGGGGGGGGGGGCGTAAGAGGACTTGCAGGTCAGTGGGAGTTGGGGATGGTTCAGTCCGGGAGTCGGAGAAGCCATCGGGCAGTCCACTTGAGGATGGTGAGAGGGTGGACGGTAAGTCGGTGACGACGGGGGTGCACACGGACAAAGGGGATGGTAAAGAGGAGAAAGGGGTGAAGGTACCGAAGAAACTGCCGTATATGGGTTTGGCGATGCCATTGGGCTCGCATCTCTCTGAGAAGCTCAGGGCACGGATTTGGAGGCACGAATTCGTGGATGTGTTTCAGTTACTGCATAGAGAGGTGCAGGCTAAGGAGAGTTCCAAGGAGGAAGAGTGGGAGCTGACGAGGCGCCCTAGGGTGCCAGTGACGATGGAGAACTGGACATCAGCGTTCTTGATTTATGCCAGTATTTACTGCGAGAAGTATTTGGACAGGGCGATTGCGCTGTTCAAGTACATGGACATTATTCGCAAGGCTCAGATGCAGTTCGGGGGCTTTGCCTGGCTGAGTTATGACGAGGAGTTTAGGGCCAGGGTCAGTGTGAATACGGAGAAGAGTTGGGGGGAAGTTGATCAGGAACAATGGGTGCAGTGGATGGTGTCCACGCACTCCACCGCGTCCACACACACAGCCAGCGGCTTGCCGGTAGTGCATCGGTCCTTTCCGCCGCGTCCCGCCCAAAGTTGGGCGGGAGGAGGAGCAGTGCCCAACACCATCATCTCTGGTCAACAGAAGAAGCCAGGGGGATATTCCACAGGGGCCTGTTGGAGCTACAATAGGGGGTACTGTTCCAGGTACCCATGTAAGTTCAAGCATGAGTGCTCGAAATGCAGCGGGAAACATGCCCTCACTCAGTGCCTCACCCTCGCCACGCCCTCGGAACAGTGGAGGAACGCCAAAGGGCGGGGCCACCCTGGACAGAAGGGCGCCTACACCGGTTAGGGTGGAGGCGATGGCCCCGTGGCTCTCGTGCTACCCGGATCAGGATGCCGCGGCGCGGCTCTTCTGGGGTTTCACAGAGGGTTTTAGAGTGGGCTATCAGGGTCCTAGGGAACGCCGTTGGGCCGACAATTTGAGATCTGCTAAGGAATTGCCTAGTGTGGTGTCTGCTAAGTTGAGGAAGGAGGTTGAGGGAGGGAGGAAGGGTGGCTGGCCCGTTTACTGACTGGCCTTTGGATGATCTGATCATCTCTCCATTGGGGGTGGTGCCGAAGAAGGAGGAAGGTGAGTTCAGGATGATACGCCATCTCTCATGGCCGGAGGGCCAGTCAGTGAACGATTTTATTGCAGAAGAAGATTCTAGAGTGCTCTATGCGTCGGTGGACGATGCGATCCATCTGGTGAGGGTGTGTGGGGCGGGGCTGAATTGGCGAAATAATTTATCAAGTCTGCTTTCCGTTTATTACCCATTCATCCGGCGGATTTTTCGCTCTTGGGAATGCAGTTTGGGGGGGCCATCTATGTGGACAAGGTTTTGCCCATGGGGTGCGCCATCTCCTGCGCTCTGTTTGAGCTATTTAGCATCTTCCTGCAGTGGGTCATGGTGCGAGTCAGTGGTTGCCGTGAGGTCACCCACTACTTGGATGATTTCCTTTTCCTGGGGAGGGCGGATTCCAGTGATTGCGGCAGGGCCCTGTCGCGATTCCAGGGGATGGCCCTTCAGTTTTGTGTGCCTCTTGCACCGGAGAAGACGGCTGGTCCCAGCTGTTGCCTGACGTTCCTGGGGATCGAGCTGGACTCGGTGCAGTGGCTGGCGCGCCTCCCTGCGGCCAAAGTGGCAGAAATACTGGCATGCCTGGAATGGGCAGTTGAGGAGAAGCGGATTCCTTTGCGAGCGGTTCAAAAACTTCTGGGCTTCCTTAACTTTGCGTGTAGAGTAGTGTGAGCAGGGCGGACGTTCTGTAGGCGGCTCGGCATGGCCATGTCGGGGGCAGTGCTTCCACATCACAGAGTCAGGATTTCCATGGGAGCGAGGGCCGACTTGAGGACCTGGATTGCCTTCCTGAAAGACTTTAATGGTGTGTCCCTGGAATTTGATGAGGAGAGGGCGGTCTGGCAATGCCAAATTTACTCTGATGCAGCTGGGTCAGCGGGTTTGGTGTTTTCTGGGACGGAAGGTGGTGTGCTGAGAGCTGGCCGGCTCAATGGCTCAAACAGGGGAGGAGCATTGCATTCTTGGAATTCTTCCCTTTACTGGTGGCACTGGAAGTGTGGGGGGAGGAATTTCAGAACAGGTCAGTGCTCTTCCATGTGGACAACATGACGGTTGTAGAGCTGGTGAATCATCAGAGGGCGAGGGACCTGAGAGTGCTGCGGCTGTTGCGGAGGTTCATGTTGGCTTGTCTGCGGCTGAATGTGGTGTTTCGGGCGAAGCATGTCCCTGTGGCGAATAATGACATTGCGGATGCTTTGTCTCATTTACAGTGGCAGCGGTTCCGGCACCTGGCACCGGGAGCGGATACATGCAAGACCGAGCTGCCGGCCGGCATCTGGGCCTTGGGGGAGTGAGGATGATTGGCCTGGTGGAGGGTTCTGTTGCAGAGACCACGAGGAGGACGGATCGTTTGGCATGGTCTGAATTTAGTGCTTTCATGGGTTGGAATCTGGATTGTGTCGTGGGTGTTGAGTCTGAGGTGGAACAAGGGCTGAGACGTTTTGTGCTGGATTGTATTGACAGGGGTTTGACTGCGGCTACGATTTCTGGTAAATTGGCAGGGATCTCTTTTTACTGTGCTTTGTTTCTAGGTTTTGATCCGACTAAAGATGTGATCGTGAGCAGGATGCTGCAGGGTTGGGGCAGGGAATGCAGGAGTAGGGGGGGGGCAGGCTGCGGGAAGCAGTTACTTTTGAGTTATTGGTCCGGCTGGTTGGGGTGTTGCCGGAATGTTGTTACGACCTTGTTGAGGCTGGCCTTTTCCGTTTGTGTATGGTGTGGATGTTTTTTCGGGGCGTTCAGGGTGTCTGAGTTGTTGGGTACAAGGAGAATGGCTGGCAGGCTGTTTGAGGAGATTCGGGTGGATGGAGGTCGCCTGGGTATTTGGTTGCGGTGCTCGAAGACTGATCAGTTGGGCAGGGGTAAGTGGGTGTGGCTGAATGAGATGGAGGGTGGGGAGGTATGCCCGGTGGTTGAATGGCGGACTTTCCTGGGGACGGCAAGTGTGGCGGAAGGGGAAATATTTTGTCATGCATCAGGCGCGCGCATGACGGCGGGCCAATTATTGGCGGTGTTGCGCAAGGCTTTGCGACGATTGGGTCTGGATGCGTCTGGTTTCGGGACTCACTCCTTTAGAATTGGGGCTGCGACAGCTGCGGCCAGGTTGGGGTGGTCCTGGGACAGGATTAGGCGAATTGTGCGGTGGAAGTCACGTTGTTGTGAGAGGTATGTGAGGAAATTAGATGGTCCAAGGTAGGCAGTTGGTTGATTCATGGTTTTGCTGTTCTTGTTCTAACATCTTTTTCTTCATAGGTTGCGTGGGTGGACCGGGAACTAAGACGGTGACATGGATTGTTGGGCACTCCTTCGTGCATTGGGTGTCCAAATATGCGGAGGAACAGGTTTACGGCCGTAACCTGGGACTGAAAGGACACTTGCATGAGGTACAATGGTGGGGCAAAGGTGGCATGCGATGGGGGGCACTACTGCCCTGGCTCGCGAAGATGATCCCGCAAAGAGGATGCCCTGATTTGTTGATAATACATATAGGAGAAAATGACTTGGTACAGCTGTCAGGTTTGGTGCTTTTACAGCTGATGCAAAGGGACCTAGAGGTGTTGAAGTCTAGGCTTGCAGGGACCTGCATTGCCTGGACGGAGTTGGTCCCCAGGAAAGTGTGGAGAGGGGCAATGAAGCATGGGGCAATTGAAAAGGCACGAGGGAAACTCAATAGGGTGAAGAGACTGTTCTGTGGCGATAAGGACATCAAAGTGATCACACACGGAGGGATTTGACTGGAGGAACCTTTAGTTTTTAGGGACGACGGAGTACACTTGTCACAGTTGGGAAATGCCTATTACATGATGGAGATGAGAGATGTAGTGAGCAAGTTATGGAATGAGGCCATCTGGTGTTGCAGGGAGTGAGTGCGGGTGTGCTTGGTGCGGGCTGACAGAACTGGGTAGGTGGGGGTGGGGCAGGGAACCGCCCTACAGGGGATTCCCTGGTTGGCGGTACTTTGAAGGGACAGGGAGTCAAGAGCGGGCACACCCATCCCTTGGGGGGGGGAGTTCGAATGGCGGATAGAGGCATGAATGGAAGGACACAAGGAGCGGGCTGGATGACAAGTGATTGCTGGGCATGAATAAGGTATGGTATGGGGCATGTAGGGGTTTGTGATGAGGTGGAACGGGTGAAACGAATGAGAGGGGAGTGTGAGTGGGAATTTGATGTTATTTACCTGTTGATGTTTATTGTTATGTATAGATTACGCTGCCTGGTCTAATAAAATGGCCTTTTACGCTGACACACTGCGTGGTCTGTTTATTGCGCGATGCGCTAGGAGACGACTCAAAGACCCCCTGCAGCGTGTACAGGCGAGGCAACAGCGGTGAGTGCGGCTGAACGGCGGGAGATGAACTGCGCCCACTAGCCCTGATGGATCCAGGTGAAAGGGCCTGGGGGCTTAATGAAAGCGGCCTAAGGAAGGTAACAGAGAGTGTGACCTGGCGCTCTGGGGAACCGCCGTTTTGTGGAGCTATGCGTGTCGCATGATAACAATACACCATAGGAGGCACACAGGGGACGGCTGCAGTTAGAGTATTAGAGCAGCACCAGTAAAGAACAAGCATTTACAATGCAATGGTTTCGCCTTTGGAAAAGTTAGAGCTATTGGCATTGTAAATGACAAAATTTGTATTTATGTGTTGGTTTTGAAAACAGATAAATAAATGGCATTGTCATTTACATTGCCATTGCCATTAGCTAAATCTCTCGCAAATGTGAGACCTATTGCATTTGCACCCACACATACACACAGAGCCACACACACACACACACACAGGCACACACACAGAGCCAGCCGCACACACAGAGCCAGCCGCACACACACACACAGAGCCAGCCACACACACACAGAGCCAGCCACACACACACACAGAGCCAGCCGCACACACACACACAGAGCCAGCCGCACACACACACACACAGAGCCAGACTGTTTTGAAAAATTTGAGGAGCACTGGGGAATTCCGCAACATTTTGAGTTGAAGTCACTTATCATGGCATGTTTTCATGTTATTTTGCTCCTTGCTGGTGCCAGCGAAAGAGACTCAACCTGATTTAGAATTGGGAAGTCACTGGAAATCCCTCGATTAAGCACCAAACTGGTCCGGTGTTTTGATGGACATTAAAATAGACCCTTACCGTACCTCTCATCTTGTGTGCTTAGAAATACACATACGCGCACAAAGACGGATGCGCATGTAAACACAAACGCACACAAAAACAAGCATTTACGATGCATTTACACACGGGCTCACGGACAGCGGGAGGGGGGACGGGCTCATGGACAGCGGGAGGGGGGACGGGCTCACGGACAGCGGGAGGGGGGGGCGAGCACACAGACAGCCGGGAGGGGGGGCTGGCGGGCTCACGGACAACGGGAGGGGGGGCGGGAACGGGAGTAAAGTATGCGGCTGCGAAAAAAAAAAAGTAAACGCCCACCGAATTTACCAAATCGCCGAGGTTTGTGACCAGTAAATGTATACATACAGCTGGCCCATAGTGAATGGAAGACACTAGTAAATGTTTTCCTTTTTTCTGTTTAAATGTGTAGCATGGACTTCTGAAAAGGCAAATCATGCATGCTCATGGTGTACTTTTACCACATATTTAAGCACAAAAATATTTAACCATAGGATAAAATCCCAAAACATGGCCATATAAGGTTGAGAAGAAGCATACATAATTATTACCTATAAATTCAGATTCTCGGGTGAGGCTCCAGAGTTATGAATATCCCTAACCTTCGCTTTAAGACTAGACCACTCGTTCAACCACCATAAGGTGCCTGAAGAATCACCTTCTACAGAAATGCCTTTGCTTCTCTCCTCTAGTCTCATGTGACACTAACAGGCCTTGAAACTGAAATAGGTAATTTGATTACTGATCCCAAATGATGCTTTAAAATTCTTTGATCCATGACAATCTAAACTCCGGAAATGCTGAATAATTAATAACGTAAGTCCAAATCTATGCGAATGTAAGCTCCTGAAATGTTGCAAAAATCATGATGTCAGCCAACAAAATCCCTACTGAGTTATTTTGTCTGAACACTAATTGTCAGCAAGGATGGCTTCTATTATTGCCAGTTCCATGCATTATGTAGGCTCTCAGATGATTGTTATAGATGTGAATATTAGCTCCTGAAAGGCTACGTAGACGACGATGTAAACTCATAAACCATTAAATGAAAATGCTGTCAGGCTCTCTAACCCCTCCTTCATGCTGATATGAGATATTAACAGAATATACACATTTAGTTCAGTAATATTTCTCTATTGCAAGTAAAAGTGAGCAGTAGAAATAGAAAGCTTGTGGAAAGGTTAATATAGAAAAAAGGGATATGGGGATATGAAAAACAGTGAATAGGACAAAGTGAAATAAATGTGACTTTAGAAATAGATGTAAGAGAGAGAGAGGGCGAAAGAAAGGGGTAGTGGCTGGGGAGCATACATTTCGGAGTAGCAAAAGATAATGAGTTTGAGGAAATTAGAGACAAGAAATAGATGTAATAGTGATATAAAGAACAGAGGGAGTGTCGCAAAGGATTAATAGGAAAAGTGATGGCAGATAAACAGATGAGAGGGTGCAGGGAAAAGTGCAAAGAAGTGAGTGGCAGAAAGACGGATCTAACAAGAAAGACAGGAAGAGGATTTGTGAAGAGGCTGATAGCCGGAGTGGGATGTCAGGAGGACTGCGGTACGCCTTTGCCCTTGATGAATGAAGCTTACTTACTTGAGTTTTACATTTAAAATATACATTTATTTTCCCTTATTGATTTTGAATAAATTCTCCTGAAGGAGACAAGGAAGTAGATCTATTATTCTGCAAGTAGATGGTAACAATAAGACATAGATCAAGGGCAAGCTCTAATCTCCAAGTGCTACTCAGGTCCACCAACACCAGGCAACCGAAACTGCAAATGTTACACAATTAACATCACATTGACTCGTGGCAACACTGTCAAACACACACATGAAGCTACACACCCACTCGTCGCACATGCAACCATACACACACATTGCTGCATGTTAACTCTCACACATAAACATACAGCAAACACCAGCAGTCTCATGCCCACCTGTCATTAAACTATCAATTTTGCAAAGTATACAGTATAGGGATTTCCTCTGTATCTAAAGCATAAGGCTTAGGTTAGCAATAAGTGTCCCAACCTTGAACCGGACAAAAATGTCTTTTTTGAGAAGACCCCTCACTCACCAACCTAGTTGGTGACATGCTTCATCAGCTGCGAGAGCTACACATATTCAAAATATTTTTTTCTTACAACCATGGCCGAAAATCAGGGCCTCTCCTACACTTCTGAGGAGGTTGAGGAGGTCATGAGCGATCTATCTATCTTTGCGGACCCCAGCATTGCCCAGAGTATCTCTGCAACCAAAGATTGGGAAAATCTATCTGAGCTAAAACGGAACAGAATCAGAACGATCCTACATGGGACAATTTTAAAACAATATCTAGACAAAAACATGGCGCCAAAGGGACTATTAGTTTCCAACGCCCCGCGAATCTTTTTAGAAGACGAAATCTTCCGGAAAGACTGGGCAGCCATAGCATGGCACTGTACCCATGACTGGATAGTATTAATTTTGAAAACAGCTTTAAGACTATCCGAAAAAATCCAAGTCGAGATACAAATAGCTGAAGGAAACATGAAAACAACCATCACCGGCTTCAAAAAGAAGCTAGATGAATTAAATAAGGAAATGACAGACTACAAAGACAATTTAACCCAACAAAAAGTACAGAAATTTCAAAAGGACCTGAAACGTTTCACGATGGTGAAAGCATACCCCTACTCAGATCCTGAATACGTACCCCCATCCAAAGGGGATGACAACTCAGACGCATCAAGCAATGCCTCTAGCAACGCATCTAGCAACGCTTCCAACTCCAGTGGGAACTCCAGTAATGGGAGTACAAAAACAAGAGGCAGAGGTCGAGGGAGAGGTAGAAGCAACTGGCAGACATACAACCCGATGCCAATGCCGCCCTACCAGGAGATGTACAACCACCCACCTAACTACCCTATGTATGGATGGCAGCCACCGTTCCAGCAACCTTTTTTTCCCCCCAACCCCTACATCCCCCCTTTTTTAAACCGGGGCGGAAGAGGACGAGGAAGGAGGAAAAACACCAATCAGGGCAACCAAGTCCACTGGACAACGGACGACCCCAACACCAACCAGAACAGGAACAAAACACAACAGGCAGGACCGAGCAATCGGAAAACCTAATAGTAAATCTCTCGACCAGACCCCTCAGTAAAGAGGAAGAGTCAGTACTTAACAAAGGGCTGGGTTTTGTCCCTACTGCAAACCTGGATAAGTTTAAGCTCCACAGCGAGTTAGCGGCATTCTTCAGAAAACTAAGATTGAAGGCGTTTTTCGAAAAGAAAAATGCAGAAGACAGCCCTGATATCAATGAAACTGGACTAAAGAAAAAATCAACTTTTATGCCACCACCCCACACAATTCCAGTGGAAATATCCACTTTCGAACAAGCAGTGTTTAACGACATTGAAAAAGTGTCCCCAAAGAAACCTTTCGCCAACCTTACAAAACATGAGAGAACTGCACTTGACACCTTGAAAAACTCAGACACCATCGTCATTAAACCGGCCGACAAAGGCGGAGGGATAGTCATCCTTGACAAATCAGCATACCAGACAGAGTGTCTCAGACTACTCGGAGACGAAAGGAACTACCGTAGACTAGCCCAGGATCCCACAAACGATCTTCGTAGTGAAATCGTTTCACTAGTAGAACACGGAGAAGCAGAAGGCTACATCTCAAAACAGGAGGCCGATTTCTTATGTAAAAGTGACGGTAAGATCCCGTACTTTTATACTCTTCCAAAGATTCATAAGAATACTACACCACCACCAGGCAGACCTATCGTCTCCGGGATCGGCTCCCTACTGGAACCTTTATCATGTTTCTGTGATTTTTTCTTTAAAACCATGGTGCAGAAAACCAGCACCTATCTGCAGGATACCAAGAGTGTATTGCGACTTTTGGATCAACTTACCATAGATGATGACACCATCCTGGTAAGCTTTGATATTGAGAGTCTCTATACGAGCATTCCCCAGGAAGCAACCTTAGAAGTACTCAAGAAGGCCTTGGACAAAGAAGAATGGACACACAGAACTCCTAAGGAATTTATTTTGGAGTGTGCAAGACTGGCCCTGACACGCAACTATTTCCAATATGAAGATAAGATCTTTCTCCAAACGGGTGGAACTTCCATGGGCAGTACTTTTGCTCCTAGTGTAGCGGGCCTGTATGTGTATAACTTTGAAGAAAAAATCATTCTCGACCAGCACAACCCCTACAGTTCTAATATCTTACTCTGGAGAAGATATATAGACGATGTGTTAACAATCTGGAAAGGCAGCGAGGAAACCCTGACATCATTCTTCAACTGGATTAACACATTAGATGATCACCTGAAATTCACCTGTGTGAAGGACCATCGCTCCTTGGTCTTCCTAGACCTTACTATAACGAAAGCTGATGGTAAGTTGTCAACAGTGACGCACCACAAGCCAACTGCAAAAAATACATTACTCCGTTTCGAGAGTTTTCATCCAAGACCGCTACGGGAAAATCTACCGTACGGACAATACTTACGGCTGCGTAGAAACTGCAGTGATCTGAACAATTACAAACAACAAGCCCAGGAGCTCACAATTAAGCTGAAAAATCGAGGGTACCCGGAAAGGATTTTGAACAAAAGTCAAAAAAGAGCACGCAATCAACAACGCGAAATTCTCTTGGAGGACCCAATCAGAAGAGAGGAAGAAACCCCTCTAACCTGTGTCACTACGTACAACAGAATATCTAATGATGTGACAAAAATAATAGGAAAACATTGGGGAATTTTAAACACCGGAAACATGAGATGGGAAAAACCCCTATTTTCCTACAAAAGAGCTAGAAGCATCAGAGACGCAGTGGTCAACACAAGACCAAGAGAATTGACGATGGAAAATGAATCTGTCCTCAATGCCTGGGGACTACCGAAGGTAACTGGTCACTACAAATGTGGCAATTGCAGTGTTTGCCCGTTCACAAAAAATACTAAAACCTTGCAACTGGAGCCTAATAAAGTATGGACGATTAGAGGGCATACTAACTGCAATAGTGAAAATGTGGTATACTTACTAACTTGCCCCTGCAACCTACGCTATGTAGGAATGACCAGCAGAAAAATAAAAACACGCCTAGGAGAGCACAGAAGCACCATTAGGTGCAAAAAATCCAATACTAGGCTGACCGAACATTATCTGTCTGTTGGACACAGTCCAGATGAGATTCAATGGACAATCATTGAGCAAGTAAGACCAGGCATAAACCTGAACCAACGCCTTTTTGAAAAGGAGCAGCGATGGGTCTACAGACTGGCAACACACACGACCGGTCTGAATGACAATATCCCATGGCACTCCGTAATGGGTTAAATTCTCCACTGTACTGAGACACACTGAAACTTTGTCTCGTGAGACACACTGAATATTTCCTCTACTTATGTTTTAAGGCACTATAACAACATCAGGATTTAGGTCCTTGGTACCTACTGATTTCCCCTGATCATTGCCTCCCCAGACGACCTTGTCAATCTCCCCATGTAGCCATACGGGTCCTTAACTATGGAGAAAATACCTTGTTAATCTCCTTATGTAGCCTTATGGGTCCGTGGCTATGGAGTAAATACTGTTCCATAATTAAGCATCGTTCCAAAAAAATTCCTAATGTTCCTAAACTCCCATGTTTCAGAAATAGCTCTAACTCTGCCATTTCAATTTTCTCTGCACTCGATAACTCGCTAACCGGCTGCCTTGACAACCGGTCGAAACAGAAGCCACCGAGAGCGTCATCCATCACCCGCCCCCTAACCGCGCTCCCATTGGTCAGCCCACGAACCGCTCTCCCATTGGCCCGCGGTATCCTCCTGCCGATTGCCACGCCCTACCAGGAAGTAGCAAGTTGCTTACTTCTACACGGCGTCTCCATTCCGGCCGAATCCACGGGGCAGTAGTGAGAGGAAACCAAGTAGGTTAAAAACAAGACGAGCAGAAGCCGCAAGTAAGTGGGTTATGAATCTAAGCACGACGCTGTCGCGCCTCTCTGCCTGAAACGCCTCGAACACGAGGCATGATCCTTACGGTTATTTTCTTACTTCTCATGGTTCCAGGTGACAATTTGTGGTCTTTATATTGGACGTGGGCTGGACGCGCCTTAGCGTGTGCGGACCACCCCGTTCAAAAAACACGGTCCTGAAGAAAACCAATAGAATCCTTTTTAATGGTTGAAACATGTAGACCTAAATTTTAAAAACTACACATAGCACACTACGCTATTTTTAGGTTTCGGCCTGGCGTTGCAACTGCGTAGCAGTTGCTCCGCCCAGGCGAAATCTATTGTTATCTCTATAGAGGGGACTTGACACCGCCCCTTCTTCCATTGGCTAGCTCCATAAATGGAGGCTAGCCATTGGAAGACATTGGCCGTCAATCACGTTTTCCAGAGAAAACGCGATTCGGGGGCGTTTCTGGGTCTTTTTTTAAGCCCCGCCCCTTGTTGGCATGTGTCCCGGGCCGCGCTGTGATTGGCTGCAGGCCCGGGACACCCCAGTGACATCATTTCCCGGGCCGCGCTGTGATTGGCTGCCGGCCCGGGACACCCCGTGACGTCAGCCAATCACAGCACGGCGAGTGTCTTTCATCCACAGTGTGTCATGTTTCAGATGTCTTGAACCCGTGAGAGTCCTTTTGAGCACAGACAATGCTTTGTCATATATGCAGATCGTGGATTACCGGAAGTAATCCAAGCAGTTACTTCTCACAGTCTATGATGTTCTTCATAAAGAGCCATCGCTCAGAGGCTCCGGCTAATTGCTAAAGTGCGTAATTGTTAATTTTCTGCGTGAAGACCAGTTTAACGAGACACGGCCCTGTGACCTGCGAACACGACGAGAGGATCTCGCAACCGAGCTCTGTCACAGAGCCACTGCGGTGCAAGTGCAGATTGCGGTGTCTCGCGGCCCTCACCCGCAGAGGGGCTGCTCGGAGCCGCACGCACGCGTCTCTCGCGGCCTCGGGGCAGGCGGAGGGCATGCACCGCCCCCAGGCGGCTTCCGGAGCAGCGCCGCCCAGCAGCCCAAGAGCAGAACGTCTCTGGTGGACCACGCTCCCTACAAGGAATAGTTTTCTGGTTTTTGGCAGGCAGCAGGAGCGTTTGGAGCCCGAGTTCGGCTCGCGCTGCCTGACGTCACGTGTCGGTTCGGGACGGCGGGTTGAGTCACCCGGGGGTGTGGCGCCGCGCCCGGAGCCGAGGCTGAAGCGCCGCTGCACGCCGGGAGGCAGCCGCCCCGGCTCCCGCGGAGCTCTGTTTTCCACCCCCTCGCCAGCAGGACTTCCCCTCAGAGGAACTGTCGCTTGTCCTCCTGCGGAGACTGCTTCACGTGAAGGCGAGTTGTTTCCACGAGAGGGAAAGTTGGAGTCCGAGCTGAGATCAGAGGAAGCGAGAGGGCGTCGAGGGCAGCCTCCCTGGCAACTTCACTGGGTGAGTACAGTCCCGGCGTTACACTGTGGGCACGCGGGGCTGGTGGGCACCACAGTCCTGGCTGTGTACTCTGCCAGTCTATGGGTACGCGAGGCGGTGGGCACTGTCTACAGTGCTGGCTCTATGCACGCTGCCTTACACCCTGTCTGTGGGCACCCGGGGCTCGTGAGACCACAGTTTTGGCCCTGCACTCTGCCAGTCTATGGGCACGCGGGCACTGTCTACAGTGCTGGCTCCATGCACGCTGCCTTACATACACCCTGTCTGTGGGCACCCGGGGCTCGTCGGGACTTCAGTCCTGACAGTGCACTCTGCCAGTCTATGGGCACGCGGGCGGCGGGCACTGTCTAATGGGTTCTTGCCATGCACGCGGCCTCACACTCTTTGTGGGCACGCGGGGCTGGTGGAGACCGCAGTCCTGGCCGTGCACTCTGCCAGTCTATAGGCAGGCGGGCGGCGGGCACTGTCTAATGTGTTCTGGCAGCTGTCACCATCTCAGATGTCATCGGTGTTGCGGTTTTCCCACATCTGTGCCCGGGCTGCGGCTGGCAGGCACATGCCTGCCGTTGCTGTCTGTAAGGTGTTCCAGATATTGCTGTCCGAGAGGCGGAGTTGTGAGTAGTTTTAAGGTGCTGCCGCGCTTTGTGGTTATTGTGCAGTAACAAATTAACGCACAAATCCCTATGACATGCATTTATTTGGTAGCCCTGGTGAATTACGCTGCCTCCTGGTGACATGGGGCATGACGTTTTCTCCAAGAATCGCGTTGTCGGCTGCTGCTTACGACAGGATCGGTTCTCTTTGCGTGTACCACAAGTTCAGAAAAGTGCTCTATTTGCTTGTTTACAGTAGTCATTAAAGGCCCGCTTAGAATCGCAGCTCATTGGATGTCGGCAGACTTCGCAGCCTGCAGATGTTCTTGTAGATTGCCTGCGGGGAGGGCAACTGCACCTTGGATGGGAACTGAAACCACTGCCGTTGTCGGCGGGGTTCACTCGGTGCACACCCGCACTTAAGGGTACATGCGGGGCAGAGAAGGTGGAAAAAACAGTGCTGGCTGCTTTGTGTACATTTACAAAGTAGTTCATATATTTATTATTTACGGAATTGGCTGGTTTAAATCCATTGAAGTTCCCTCGGTGTAGCAGTTCGAGGCCGGAGGGCTTCGAGCTGCGGTTCTCACTCGGAGCTGCTCGCATCTGAATCCCGCTCCTTCACACCAAATGGAGGCTTCGGTTGTTTTGTTCACCCTTCCCAGTCGTGCTTTATTTGAGCTGGTTCCCATGCCTTTATTCCCGTGTTCTCTTCTTACCCCATGGCCAGTTTGCGGGGCACACGCATTGCAGTAATGCTGTTCATTGTTTTGTGTTAATTATTTGTTTCTCTTAGCTGTAGTGAGCGCGACTTTTATCATGGCCTGTCTTTACAGCCATCACCACCTACTATAAGAGAATTTGTAGTTTCGCTTTTTCCATGACAGGTTCGGGCATACAAGTCCCAGCACGCTTCTTGTTGGCTGAATGACCAGGCGGTGGCTACGAGTCGTCTCCAGGACGACTGGTAGTCATGGTACAGGTTGCCTGCCCAACCGCAATCCACCTTGTACCTGGCATCTCTAAGCAAAGTGTAACAGCAAATTGTAAGGCCTAAATGCTCACCTTTATTCCATAAAATGATAAATACTGTAAGCGAGCTGAAGAATTACATTGAGGCTTGAGGGCACACCCTCTAGCAAATAAAAACAAAACTGATGTGCGCTGGTGCCTTTTAATTCACCAGTGGAAACGTGTGTATTTTAAAGCATATATGTTCATGATTTTTTCTCTTTTTTTTCTCACTATCATACCCAGCTTGCATAGCTCTAACTTTGTCAAAGGCGAAACCGTTGCATTGTAAATGCTTGTTTATAATTATCACACGTTTTGAGACACCATCGCCTTCCTAAATAGGCACGGGTGCCACACGCTCTTTTTAATAGGGACAAATCACTCAGGAATAAAGTCTTTGTAGTGAGCAGTTTTGTCCCTTTTTAACACACCTTTCACAAATATTATTTCTCACATATAAAAAAACAAAGAACCCGCTCCACTGTAACCAGGTGTCGCAGCACACCCCATAGGCATTCGGCTTATGGGGTGGGACCCCGATGATGAAGCATGTCACCAACTAGGTTGGTGAGTGAGGGGTCTTCTCAAAAAAGACATTTTTGTCCGGTTCAAGGTTGGGACACTTATTGCTAACCTAAGCCTTATGCTTTAGATACAGAGGAAATCCCTATACTGTATACTTTGCATCTAGGGGGTACTCCTCCATTGTTGTTTAAACCTTTACCAGGGGACCAGGAGTTCCCACTACACATAGCCTGTGTAACTTCCCTTACTCTCTCCTTTGATTTTCACATTAAACTATCAATCACACACACATGGTCACACGTCGATTCATTAGACAACTGTCCCTCACACACAGTCACATATTCACTCTCAGACATACTGTTAGAAACACAAATGCACACAATCACACATAGAAGCAACCACAAATCCACTTGTCATAAAAAACTTCCCATACACATACACAGCCATTCGTCCACACATACATGCTGACACAGACACCACACACCCACACACACACACACACATACACATACACACACACACACTGCCCCAGCTGTGTTGGGTATGAAAGTGCCTGCTCTCCTTTATGGCCCAGGAGTCTGGAAGCTCTGACCGCAGTGGGCAGTGCAGATGTCTTGTGTTCCATGCCTTCCACATGACCTGAGGCTTTACTCAACGGTGGTGGTCTGAAGGTTTGCCCTAAGCACAACCTAACAACAGTCACTACAATTAATAAAAGTTAACGCTGGTGCAAGATGAGGGGAATCTGTTTTGTAGATGGATAGTTCAAGTACTTCTACAAGTGGGGCGACTAAACTCAGTCAAAGGCAGAAATGCCAAGGACCTGGGTAAAGGGGGGAACCCTTGCGTGTCTCTTAAGCTTGAGGAAGGGCAGTACAGGTTTTCCCCAATGCCGGGTGGTAATGGTCAGGTCTGACCCAGGCGGGAAGACTTTTATCAGGCCCGAAAAATATCTGCCCAAACACCAAGCCCCTCATGGGGAGCGAAGTGTGGAGTGGGGTCTGAAATGAGTGCTGCGGGGGAGGGGTGGGGCGGGGGGGGCAGACACATCTTTTGAGGCATTCACTGTCCTGTTCTGCAGCAGGGCTCCTGCCTAGTGAGTTTGAGAGCACTCCCCACAGGTTTTAGGATCTGGAGGGGGAAGCTGCAGGCAGTTGGATGGACACACACACACACACGGGCTCACGGACAGCGGGAGGGGGGACGGGCTCACGGACAGCGGGAGGGGGGACGGATTCACGGACAGCGGGAGGGGGGGACGGGCACACAGACAGCCGGGAGGGGGGGCGGGCTCACGGGCTCACGAACAGCGGGAGGGGGGGCGGGAACGGGAGTAAAATATGACTCGTGGCAACACTGTCAAACACACACATGAAGCTACACACCCACTCGTCGCACATGCAACCATACACACACATTGCTGCATGTTAACTCTCACACATACAGATACAGCAAACACGACACCAGCAGTCTCATGCCCACCTGTCATTAAACTATCAATCACACACACATGGTCACACGTCCATTCATTAGACAACTGTCCCTCACACACAGTCACATATTCACTATCAGACATACTGTTAGAAACACAAACGCACACAATCGGCAACCCGGAGGCAGCGACCTCACTGCTACCCCCCTCCAGCACCCAGACTCCTCACCAGGAGGTGGGGGGAGGGGCCAGGGGGTCTACAAGTCAGTACCCATATCGGAGGTCAGTCCACACCCCCATCCGCCCAGGTTAACAACAAGCCAACAAGAAATTCGGGCCAATCTGCAGTCGCCAAAGCCGGGTGTGTGCCAGTGCCAGGGCACAGCGGATGCCAAGCCCGCCGAGGAGGACGTGCAAGGAGAGACTGAATGGGGAGGGAGGGCGGTCGATCCAGACTGGGGGAGGAGAGCCACCGACCCCGGGACAGGGAGGGGAGGAGGGCTGCTGATCTCAGGACACAGAGCAAGACTGGGGAGGACGAGTTGCTGCCGATAGGGGGGGGGAGGCGACTCTTCAGAGAGGGCACAAATGTTGGCTAGTCCCTATTTAAACAAGCACCTACGGGCACACGGACAGAGGGAGAGGGGGGCAGGAACGGGCACATGGACAGCAGGAAGGGGGGCGGGAACGGAGAGCGGGACATCGCGCAACCCACCCCTGAAAACGACACTTCCAAAATGGTGAAAACAAACCATTAAAATATATATTTTTTAAACACCGCCCACCGCCGCATGAGGATCGCAAAGGGGCGGGATGAGTAAAAATCGCGGGAACGCCCACGAATCTGCTCCGGCCATGACGGGCAGATGTCTGTTCCAATGGCTAGCCCCCATTTATGGAGCTAGCCAATGGAACAGAGGGGCGGGACATGAGCACACATCTCTAGACATAAGATTTCGCCCTTTGCGAAAGTCTGCTACGCAGCTTTCGGCGAGGCGAAATCTAAAAACTGAGCACCGTGTGCGGCGCAGAGGAGAGCAAGCCTACACTTCCGTTGGGGGGCCCACTGGGTGACATCGGGGCCCTGAGAGAGA